>NW_004524911.1:1152744-1186343 GCF_000260255.1 Octodon degus
AGCAATTAACCACTAGGAAGAATGTATGCAATGTGTTAATTATTGAAACTGTCCTACCAATTTGATTTGAAACTGTCTCATTGCTATTTGTTTATTAATAAAATTATGAAAAAAAAAGAACTTCACATTAGCCAAGATATGGAATCAACCTTAGTATACATCAAAAGATGAATCTGCAAGGAAAATGTGATATGTATTCATAACAGACTACAAAAAACCAAAATCCTATCATTTGTGACAACTTGAATGGACCTGGAGGACATTATGTTTAAGGAAATAAGTCAGACAAAGAAAGACAAATACTGAAAGATCTCATATGTAAAATGTAAAATTTTTTAATACCCTTAAAATAGTGAGTAGAGTAGCAGTTACAAGAGGCTGGAGAGGACAAGCTGAGAATGTTCTGCAGAAAGGATGATCAATCAATGAGCATGACATTATAATTAGATAAAATAAGTTCTGGTGTTCTATTGCACAGTAGGGTGAGTATGGTAACAATAAACACTATCTTTTCATTTTGGAGTTTTCGAGGCAAGTTCTCATCATGCAGCTCAGGCTGGCATTAAGTTCACTATGTAGCCCAGGCTAGCCTCAAACTAAAGGCAATCCTCTTGTCTCAGCCTCCTGAATACTAGGATTACAGGTGTGCACCACCACACACACACTATATCTTTAAAAATAGCTAGGTTTTTGAGCTGTCTTCATTACAAAGAAAGATAAATGAGGTGACAGACATGTTAATTACCCTGATTCAATAGTTAAACAATGTATACATGTATTTTAAGACTGTTGAATAGATGTTTTACATTCACATCCAAATATATGCTTAAGATTTATGTTAGGTCTTTTTGTAGTGCTCGGGTTTTAAACTCACGGCGTCATACAGGCTGAGTGTCTATTTTACACTGATGTTCGTTTCCAGTTCCTTTTTATTCCTCTTTTTTGTTCTACTGAGAATTGAACCCAAGGCCTTCACAGTGAGTTACATTCTCAACCCATTTTGTATTTTAATTTTTTATTTTGCAACAAGATTTTGCTAAATTGCTCAGCACCCCCCCCCCAAGTTTGTGATACTCTTACCTTAACCTTCCAAAGTGCTGAGATTACAAGTTTGTGCAACCAAGTCTCACTCAAAATTTTTACTTTCTTGATGATGGGAATCAAACTCAGGGCTATACATAGACTAGAAAAGATATTTACCACTGAGCTACATATCCAGCCCCAGGAATTTCTCCTTTATGACTATTACTGAGACCTTTTTAGGAGGTCAGAGATGTCTTCTAGGTATAGCTTGCTTTTGACTATTGAATCTGTACCAATTTATGAGGGATAAAATGTTGCTGCCTATATGGCCTAGCATTAGTTCTTTGGTACTAGACCATAGCATTGTTTATGAGCCTGTAGATAATCCAGGTGCTGGCACACAAGGAAGATCAATTGATCACAACTATGTCATCTTGGCTAAAGTGGTATAGTTAGTAATAACAGAAGCACCAACAGAGTAGCAAGTGACAGAGACTGATAAGTATTAATTTGCCAACTTCAGCTATAGGTATAAGATTTATTCTTATATAATAAGATCTAAGACCAATCAGACAATTATATACAATAAATAATCACTCAATATAGTTATTTTAACCTAAGGAGAGAAAATTTAAAATCATAGGGAAAAAATAGATAAATCAGAGTAAAAAGTAGATCAACAAAAGAAAAGAAACAAGGCTGAAGGACAAAGGAAGGTTACTTAAGCCTTGGGAAACTGGTGAAGAAAACAGGAGCAGAAAAAGGAAAAAAAAAAAAAACAAAAATAAGGGCAAAACAAAAACCTAAACACAATGTTCATAGTCATGAAGAAAACAGAAAGAAATGATACAAACAAAACAAAAAACTATTGAATAGCAACAATATTTAAAAAGGCAAGGGAGAAAAACATATTTTCTTTGTGATTTCAAGCTTGTGATTATTTTCTAGGGTCTAAACTTTTAGGGCTGGCCAGGTAGCTCAGCAGATTAAAGTGCCTGCTTGGGCAGATGCAGGAAGTGGGGATTCCATCTCTGGTTTGTGTGCGGCCCCGCCCCGGGGTGTGCTGAGACACTGGCAACTGAGATTGAGCTTGGTGTCACACACCTGTAATTCCAGGGTTTGGGAGGCTGAAACCAGGAGGATGACTACGAGTCCCATCTATGTAGTGAGACTCTGTAGGCACTGTAGACCTTGTACTAAATACGTTAAAAAATGAATCTAAAAAATAAAGTGTTAGGGGCCGGGGAGATGGCCCAGTGGAATAAGGGCCTGAGTTTAATCCCTGGTTCCACCAAAAAGGAAAAAAAAATAATAAAATAATAAATAAATAAATAATAAAGTTTTGTGGTAGTGTCCAATTTAGAGCATGACTCTGTTGTAATTATAGACAAAGAAAGCAGTCAGAGCCTAATATAAGCAAGCATGCAGTAGGTTTAGGGTGGGGTTCTGGTTAATGCTAGCAAACCTGCAGTAGGATTAGGGAAGGTTGCTGGTTCTGTTACTTCTAGTCCATAGAAGTTCAGGCTGATCCTGGCCTTTGGTTAAGGAATTGGAGCCTGAGTCATTCAATTTATAATACTCTTTGTGTCTCTTGCTGGCCTGACCAAAGCTCCTTGATCTTGAATGTCTCCTGTGGTTGCCCCTCATCCAGTCACTGTGGGATTTCAACACTGGGAAAACTAAGATAAAGGCCCCTCCCTTCATAAGGCCAAGTGCTCTCTTTGTGCCATGGAAGTCACTTGGACTGGAGTCACTCACCAACTGTTGAACGCACATTATCCACTGCTCTGTTCCCCTCCTACATGGAGGCCTCTGGAGTCACCCACTCTCAATGTTTCTCTGTAAATGTGATCCTCATCTCTCATGAGCTGGGAGCCAGGAAGAAAGTGTAGACTGTCCTTTTTTTTCTGTATTGAGGTCTGTCTCTTCACTTTCTCTGTGTGTTCTAATTTTCCCTTTAGATACTTCCTGGGTTCCTGGGGGATCCATTTCCCTTTTTTTGTCTGTTATTTTCCAGTGTCTGGATTCCAAATCTTTGAGAGGTTTATTTGCTGCCACTTACTCCTGTGCCATCTTTCCAGAAGTCTCTGTCTCAATCTTATTATTTTTGCTCTGATCTTGATAATTTCCTTTTTAGTACTGGATTTGTACCTGGATTGTTCTTGATTTTCTAGGACTTGAGGTACCTCGTAAAGTTAATTATTTTGGCTTGCTATGCTTTTTTATGTGGGCATTAACAGCTATGAACTTCCCTCTTAGGATAGTTTTCATTATGTTTAGTAAGTTCAAAGTTCGTGGGTTTTTTTTTTTTTTTTTTGTGGTACCGGGCATTAAACTCAGGACCTTGTGCTTGCCAGACAGGTACTTACTCTCCCGAGCTATCTCCCAGCCCCAGTTGTATATTGTACTGCCATTATCATTTAATTCTATGAGCTGTCTTATTTCTTTGGTTTTGTCTGCAACTCATTGATTTTTTTTAAAGAGGGTATTGTTTAATTTACATTCATTTGAATGATTTCATGGTTTCTTTTGCCATTGATTTCAAGTTTTACGTGCTGTGATCTGATAATATGCACAGTATAATTTGGATTATTTTGCTTTTACTAGTAAATGATTTATTGACTCATATGTAGTTTATTTTGGAGAAAGTTCCAAGTGCTGCTAAGAAGAATATGTATTCTGTTGTTTAATGAACACTGTAGAAAACTAGTGCTAGTAAACAGATCAGGGGTTGGGTAGGCATTGTGACTTCAAAGAAATACCAAGATGAAATTTTCTGGAATGATGAAATTTAGGTATCCTGATTGTGTTTGTAGTAATATGAAACTATGCATGTGTTAAAATTCATGGAAGCTTTTTCTCTATCATGCACCAGTTCATTGTACATTGATTTCAGATAAAATAAAAAAAACTGGTGCTAGAATTAGAATAACACCTGTTATATTTTGTGGGCCAATACATAACTATAGCTTTGTCTAAACATTTCTTCTCCTTATAATTTCTTACAGGGAGAAAATAAAAATATCCAAAATGTAAGTAAGCATCTATGCAAAAATTTGTTAGACTTGTCATGTTCTGTAAGGTGCATCAATTAGAATTCTTTCCATTTCAAATAACACCAAAATTAGTTGGATCCAACACAAATTGAATCAACTGATAAGGATATTTTATTAATTTCTTTAAGTCCAGATTTTGAAGGAATTTATGGTAGGAAACTGAGCAAAATCCAGCAACATTATTAAGGATTTCATCCTGCTCCATTATCTTCAGCATGGGTCTTTTCTTTCTGATCACAACATGGTTGCACAATAACATCAAAAGACTAGAAGAAAGAATATAACTTTAATGGTCCCTTATTAAGACAAGAAACATTTTTCAGTATGTTCCCGTTGGATAGCCTGTCTTATTGGCTAGAAACCTTCTCTTGTCCTCATGCCTAAATCAGTCACTAGGCAAGTAAAATAGAATTATCATGACCAGTTAGGTTAGACCAGTATAACCTAACTTATAGTGTGGCCCCTGGACTGGTGTTACTCTACAAACAGTTGGTTACCAGATTGTGGCAAGCTAAGTCCAGAAATTGAGAATACATATTTAGAAAGTTTTACAAAAATTGATTAATTGCCATGTCTTTTGAATCTAATAAAAATTTGAGGCTTTTGTTTTGTAGATCTTATTTATTTATTTATTTGGTACAGGTTCTTGCTATGCAACTTGGACTCATAGTAATCCTCCTGTCTCAGCCTCCACAGTGTTGGGATTACAGGTGTGTGCCACCACACTGGATCTTGGGGCCAGTTCAGGGTGTCTGGGATTCCTGGGCTGGCATGGCATGTGGTACTGGGAATCGAATTTGGGTCCTTGTGCCAAGCTATCTCCCCAGCCATTTGTAGGTCTTTATTAAAGAATCACAGACACTTTGATGTACAAGTTTACCCTATATGAGACCAAAAATCAGATCTGTACTGTGGAAGAGGAAAGTGAGGGTGCTCTATTAGGTAGGACACCAACAATATGGGCCAGACGCAAAACAAAAACATAAACCAGTGGGGATGATATTTCTCTGAGAAACCTTGTCAAATCCCAGATAAGAATGTTGTAGTTTGAGCACTGAGGTGTAGGCTCTTCTTTTGTACATACACCCATGTACAATTCATGTATACTTACCTGTATTTCTACCACTCATGTTAATCAGGTGGAGTTGTGCCTCTTTGAGAAGCCACACCCCAAAACCTGTTTCCCAGCTGGTCCAGCATTACCTGTGGTTTTTTTGATACCACAGAGTTGGTCCTTAAGGCTATGACTGGTCTACATCCTCCTAGCTGGTTCACAACAGCAAAAACAAAAGCAAAAAATAAAAATAAAATTCCACTAGACATATAGATGTACCTCAAAGAGGCAGTTGGCCATTGTGACTATATGGCCTGTGCCCATAGCTTTTAAATGTTTTTCAGCTTAATTCACAGATGAAGAAACATGTTTGATATCATAATTCAGTATATCTGAAATCATTGTTTCACAAAATGGTACTTATCTTTACTATATAAATGCACCCCATTAAAAAAATCTGTACTATGTGAAGCCCTTCTAATTCTTTTTTTTCCCATTTTTAAAATGTTGCTTTTTGTCCCACTAGATTAATGTTACAGCCCACCCAGTGCTTTATAACCTGCACCTTGGAAAGAACAGCTGTTAAGGGGTGAATGTAATGATTCCCAATTCAAGAGGCCTTTAAGAGGGGCAACCAGTAGCCCTATGTGAAATGTTTTAGCGTCCTTCATATCTGCTTCAAGACTTGAGCCCCAGCCCATAACAAGGCTTCTGCAACTTATTTTTTTCCTTACCATCTTCCCTCACTTTAGAGCTCTGTTCTCTTAAATGTGCTATCTTGGCAGTGAGAAGGCCAAAGGCCCTCCAGGCTGTACTTGGAGCATGAGTTGCCCTAGCAACACTGGGCTGCAATGGACTCCTGCTCTGGCCTAGTTGGCTTCTCTGCACTAAGAGCCATGACCCCATTTCTCCTGCTTTTCATAAAAATTCTCCATCCTTTGTTACATAGATACATGATATCTTCTTATTCCTCCTTTCCAACCTCCATTACTGGTCAGATGCTTGGTGCACACCTCTCTGGCACTCTCTACATAGCCAAAAGTTTCCTCTGACGTGATTAAACACTTTCTAAGATGGATAATTTGCATTTCTTTTGACCACAATCTCTAGTGCTGGTCAGTTTAACTCAGAAACCAAAAAGTCACATAAAAGCATAGGTTGGGACTGCATTCCTTTTTAAAAGAAACAGTGGCTACTCTGTCCAGGTGATTTTTTTCATACAGAAAGAACATTCACTTGGCCAACAACTTTGAACTTTTCCAGAGAAGCTATATAATTTGGGTCTTCATATGCACTCTACTAATTTTTATATGCTGAAAAGTAATTTTAAAATATTTTGAAAAATATAATGAGCCGAGTCAAATACATCTGTGGATTAGATTGGTTTACCAGGCTACCAGTTTCCAAGCTCTGTTTTAAACTTGTTTTTATCTTTTTTCTTGCATTTGCATTTGATGACCTCTGTCATCTTGGGTCAACAAAAACAGTAACTGGGCTTAAATTAGTTCTGTTTTCTCCCTCCCAGAATGATGGCCACAGTAGTTAAGTAGAACTCTATTAAGAGGTATTCATGGGGCAAAGCTAGTTGGATCCACTGTCTTTGCTGGGCACTGGAAAAGCCAAATCTACCTATTATTCTGTTCCAGTCTATTCTACTCATGTAGAGAGAATACAGAGCCAGCCACTGGAGAGGACCCTGACCTCTTACGGGAAAGGAATCCTTTCTTTTTTACCACATCCATAAGTTAAATGATGTTTCATTTCTTGACTTATCACCTGTCCATGATATAGAAGCTTTTACCTTTTTAGAAGCATTGGAAAGAAAACTCCTTTCTACCTACACCTCCTCTCTATGGTAACTCGATAGGTAAAGACTCTAGCAGATTTCTAACAGGTGGTCAACTTACTACACCCAGCTGAATTAAACTAGCATGGTTCTGGGTGCAGCAGACCCACCTAAAGGCAAAACAGGAAAAGCTTTTGGAGCACTGTTAGGGATACTGTTTGGAGAAGCTGTTGGAAGCTGCTAGTTCTCTTGGGTTGTTCATGCTGGCTTTCCTGATGAATTTTGGAGGAGCTTTGGTCTTCATTTTGAGCTTCACTTCCTGGTTCCAGAGGGGACAGTGGTGCACTGCTCAGCCTCATGAAGCTTGTCACATTGACTTTCCTGATTGGAACTCGGATTTCCTCATTGCTGGAGGAGCTCAGGACCTCACTGTTGCTAAGGATGGCTGTGGTGCCTTTGGGGGAGCTCTGATGCTTACCTTGAGCATTGCTTCCTAGCTCCAGTTCAGATCCCTCAGCCTGCTAGCACAGATCCTTCATCATGCTGGCATAGACTTCCTAGCTTACACAACTGACCTTTGGGCCTTTACAGCACAGATCCGTGAAGTAGGATTCAGGCTCTCAGCTGGATTCTTTAGTATTTAATGTGTGGATAGATTTCCTGCACTTGTATATGATTCTTGAGTGATTCCTTATAAACTAATACTATAAAATGTATCCTGTGTTATATAGTTCCCCTTGAAGAACCCCAAACCATGACAGACTCAAAAATACAACTGAGTACTTGTTGCTCAGTCCCTGCTGAGCTCCTTTGCCCATAGTATACCTGTGTTCTCTGCCCTTCCCTATGGTCAGCCTAATAGGGCCAGATGGCTGCACGTGAATGAGCACTGTCTGTGATTGGCAGGGTAATAGTCTGTTGCACAGATTTATCACTCCTCCTAGAATGGTGCAAAAGTGAATATTTTGGATGAATGACTTGGAAACCTGTTTCAGGCTGAAAGTCACAGAACTATTTCTTAAGCTAGTCTAATCAACAATTGAAACAGTCTTGTCTCAATAGTCTGATTCTTCTTTGATTCATGTGTTTATTTCTCAATTAGTCCAGAATTCGGGAATGGGATGATTACATGACCTGCAGAGAAACCCCAACTATGCATGGGAGGAGAAACATTGATAAATTGATCTAATGACTGGTATTTGAGACAGTTTTTCTTTCCTCGAGTGGGGTAACTGGAATGCACAGGTGTTACAGTTGCCTTTTTTGTTTTTCATAAGGGCAGGTGCTTTAGAAACCACTGGCCATGCACATAATTGCTTTTGAGAGTTTGCATCAGCTTATATGGTCATTGCTCTCCATAACTGTTTTTAAATTTTTGAGATGTTATCTCATTATATTGCCTAGGCTGATCTTGAGCTCCTGGGCTCAAGTGATTTTCTTGTCTCAACCTTTCAAGTAGCTGATGTTACTGGTGTGCCATTGTACCTGGCTAATAACTGCTTTTTATAGACAACAACCTTAGAAAGCACAGATTTCACAGGTTTTTGACCTTATACTGTGACTGATGTCTAAAAGCAGCCATGTTCGTGTTGACCCTAAGTAAGAACAACCAGTGATTAGGGAATTAGGAGCATAATATTCTAGCCCTGGTTAAGGGTTACCTCAAAACATGGCTTCAATGCTGGGTATAGTGGCACATTATAATCCTTGCACTAAAAGGCTAAAAGTCACGGAACTATTTCCTAAGGCTGCACACACTTGTAATCCTTGCACTAGGGAGGCTTGGGCAAGAGGATCACATGAGTTTGAGGCCAGCCTGGGAAACATAGTGAGTTTAAGGACAGCCTGAACTATAAAGCGAGACCCTGTCTCAAAACACCAAACCAAACCAATCACCACCACCACCAAATTATCACAACTTCAGCAATTATGCCTGAGCCAGATTAGAGAGCTGAACAAATATTTTGCTATTTGTTAATATTTCTCAGCCGAATTACAAAATGGGATTTTAAACTGCAAAAGTAGCTAAATGCCACATGACCCACAGAGTACAAAAGAGATTATGTCATCTACATTTCTTTTTTTGTTTTTGGTGGAACTGGGGATTGAACTCAGGCCCTTGCACTTGCCAGGCAAGTGCTTATTCTACTGAGCCATCAACCGGGCCCCTCATCTACATTTTAATAGGTGGTGATTAGTGGTTTTCCTCTATCTCGCTCTGAATTGTAGTGTGCCATACCTGTTGTCGTGCTATGGATTTTACCCATGCTAGGCAAAGTGCTCAGCCACTAAGCTGGATCCTCAGCTCATCCTTAAGGAAAACAATATGTCTATGAAAGACATGACTTCTAGAATTTTTGTGGTACATCCAAAGAAAACTAGATTCATGCCAACACCTACCTATATGCATAGTCCCAGTTTGTGTCTAGATTAACTAGTTATTTAAACATGGCAATGACATTTAGAATGCTAAAGCCCTAGACAGTTTGCTTCATTTAGGAAATGGGGATTTTATAAAAAAAGATCAAGGTATATAGATAATAGAAAGGGAGAATTTATCACACAAAGTATGCATCACCTTCTGACATTAAGGTAGAGAAACATAAAATTCCTGAGGATAAGCAAACATACTTTAAAAAAAAACCTTCTCTAGGAATATGGTCTGGTCATAAAGTCAAGAAGGTACTAGATTTCTTTCATAACAAAGCTTTACAGTGCTTTATTTGTGAATGAGATGGCATAATATTTAGAATTTGCTTTAAAATTCTCCAGAAAAAATTCATGAATACATGATCAAAATTGACAGTGTTCATAATTGTTGAATCTATGTGATTAATTCATTATAATATTCATAGGGGTTTATTGTATTACCCTTCCTAATTGTATATGTTTGATATTTTCCATAATACAATATTAGAAGAAAATAAAATAGCTTATTCCTACTGTCAGAACAAGAATAGTGAGAACATTTTTCAAAATATGGAAATTTATATGTTTAAACTGGAGAATAGGGCTGGCCAAATAGCTCAGTGGATTACAGAACCTGTTTACGCAGACTAAGGGCCCGGAGGTTGAATCCTCTGGCCTGCTATGCTGGTCTCACCCCCTGGGGCATGCTGAGACAACAATTGAGACTGGGCGTGGTGGCGCGCCTGTAATTCCAGCATTTGGGAGGCTGTAAACAGGAGGATCACTAGTCTGTTCTACGCAGGCCCTGTACACCTTGTACACCCTGTCCTAAATACAAAAAAAAAATAATAAACTGGAGAACTGAAGAGTTTTCCTAGGAAAATATGATCTTGGATAGTAAGTTACACTGAGGGATAAGAAGCAATACCAGAGATCTTGTGGTTCTTAAAGATGTAACCAGACAGCAAGGAAATATTTTGTTACTAGTCCATAGGTGTTATCCAAATCTCAAAAGGACCAAAATAAGTTTGAAGGGGGGGAAAAACAACTGCAATTATTATACCGGTGAAAATCTGTATCTACAATGCTTTTAAAGTGTATCACTAAAGATGCCCTTAAAGTACACATTTAAACAATTGGGAGAACTCCTTGTGGTAGACAAAGTTTCCCCAAGAGTGTACTTTTTTATTTTTTTGTATTTTAGGGGTCTACAGGGTGTTCAGGGTCTCACTACTAGATGTGACTCCTAGTGATCCTCCTGTTTACACCCTCCCAAGAGCTGGGATTACAGGCGCATGCCACCACATCCAGTCTCAGTTGCCATCTCAGTGCGCCCCGGGGAGCAGGGCTGGCAGGGCAGGCCCAGAAATTGATTGAACCCCTAGTCCCTGAGCCTGCTTGCTGGCGCTTTAATCCACTGAGCTATGTGGCCGGCCCCCACTGAGCTATTTGGCCGGCCGGCCCTCCCTTCCTTCTTTCCTTCCTTCCTTCCCTCCTTCCTTCCTCCCCCCCTCCTCCCTCCCCCTCCTCCTCCTTCTTCCTCTCTCTGTCTCTGTCTGTCTCTCTCTCTTTCTCTCTCCCTCTCTCTCTCCCTCTCTCCCCCTCCCCCTCTCTGTCTCTCTGTCTCTCTGTCTCTCTCTCTGTCTCTGTCTCTCTCTCTCTTTCTCTCTCTGTCTCTGTCTCTCTCTTTTCCTTCTTTCTTTCAGATTGGGTCTTGCTAGTTTAGGCTGGCCTTGAGCTCAGTTTGTAGCCCAAGCTGGTCTCTAACTGGCAAGATCCTGCCTCAGCCTCCTGAGTGCTGAGATTACAGGCATGTGCCACTACATCTGGCTCCAAGAGTGTAATTCTTAGAAACTTTTAATATAATTACTTTCCAAAAAAAAAAGCATTTTTCAAGGCTGGCCAAATAGCTCAGTGGATCAAAGTGCCTGCTTAGGCAGATGTAGGGTAAATCAGAGAGATTTCAAATATAAAATACAAGGGTCAGGTGCAAAAATGGGAGAGAGGCATTTAGGAGGCAAGGGTAGCTCCCAACTGAATCCAACAAGAAAACAGGGCCTTTAATTCTACCAGCATAAAAAGCTGGATTTGGAGAACAACTCTAATGAGCTTGGAGGTAGATTCTTCCCAGAGCTTTCCTATAGATAAGAGCCTGGCTGGGTGATATCTTGATTATGGCCTTGTGAAACCCAAAGCAGAGAAACCGGTTCAGCCAATCCAGTCTTCTGAAACTACAGAACAGTGAGAGAAGAAATTTCTATTTTCAAGATCATACATTTGTGGTAATTTGTTACAACAGTAATAGGAAATTATAACACACCATTATTTTGAGTGGGTACATAGAATGTGGATGTATTTATGAAGGGAAAACTAAGATTGTAAAACACACATTTGAGATGATTTTCAAGGCAACACAATTACAAGTGGGGAGTAGATATGGCATGTCTTTATGGGTAAATGCTCAACACATATAGGTTTAGGACTCTAAGAAGGAAACAGGGAAGAGGAGATCTATTTCAGCGAAATAGGCACGTCAATGACAAAGCTAGTTAAGCCTGGGAAAGGGATTGAATTTAGTGGGGAGATATCTCCTGGTGGAATTAATTATCCAACTCTGCAGAAGTAAAATAGGCAAGGATTGTTGAACAGTGGGTGTTTTTACCAGAACAAGAAATTTTTGTTTTGATTGCACAACTTTAATAATAACCTCACAAAAGGGCCAGCCAGATAGCTCAACAAACTAAAGCGCCTGCTTAGGCAGAGCACAATGGCCGGGATTCAGTCTCTAGCATGCCATGCCAGCCCTGCCCCTGGGGTGTGCTGAGATGGAGATTGAGACTGGGCGTGGTGGTGCACACCTGTTATCCCAGCCCTTGGGATGCTGAAAACAGGAGAATCACTACAAGTCCTATCTATGTAGTGAGAGCCTGTAGACCCTGTACTAAGAACATAAAAAATAAACTTCACAAGACAAAATATAGAAGAGTCTGCTAGGGAAGCAAATATCTAGGTCTAAAAGTAAAATTAAAGGAAAAAGAAAGATGGGGCTGAGGTGTAACTCAGTGGCACAGTGTATACCTAGCATATAGAAGACCCTGAATTTGATCGCCAACACAAAAAAAAGGGAAAAAAAGGTAAAACAAAGGAACACAATGTGATTTAAAAGTAGTAACCACCAAGTGGGCATGGTGATACACACTGTAATGCCAGCACTCAGGAGACTGAGGCAGGAGGATTGCCCCAGATTTGAGGTCAGCTTGAATTAGACCATGTCTCAAAAAAAAAATTGGTAGTACACGCTAACCAATTGTGCCACTGGAACTCATCTGGCCACTTTTTCAAGCAGTTCTGAAAATCCTCTTTCATTAGCATCTTTATGAACTGTGAAGAAAAGTATGGTGAAAGGGCTTGGGAGATGGCTTATTAGAATAAGCACTTCCCTGGCAAGTGCAAGGGCCAGAGTTCAATCCCTGGTTCTGCCAAAAAAAAAAAAAAAAAAAGGATGGTGAATGATGTTGCCATCCAATGGAAAGGCAGGCTCATAAAAACACTAGCAAGTATCCTCATGTACCCCATTCATCAGATCTGGCACCATAAAACTATATCTTCTTCAAAGTCAAAAATGACAAGGAGAGGTAAACATTTTGAATTGATTCAGGAGATTGAGGCAGACATGACACTTCAGTTAAAGACACATAAAAAAGTACTTCCAGCTAACCTGGAAATGCTTCAGAAAGTAGCAGAAGGTGAACAAGTGCTAGGAATAGTGGCACACACCTATAATCCCAGTCATTCCTCCTTTGAAGCAAGGAGTAGTGTTTTGAAGGAGATTAATAATCGTGTGTCTTTTACTCTAATTAAAAAAAATTGAATACTACCTGAATTCAAGGTATTCAAAAAATAGTGTAACATTGCTTTTAGGTGGAATATTTTCAGGGTTAAATTTACCACTCAAAAATTTCTAAAGAGTTCAGGAATGTGAACAAATGCTAGGTGTGGTGGCACGCACCAATAATCCCAGCTATTCAGGAGGCTGAAGCAAAAGGATCCAAAGTTCAAGGCCAGGCTGGGCAATTTACCTAGCTCTAGTTTTCAAAAAAGTAAAAGAAGAAAAAAGAGCTGGGGATGTAGGTCAGTAGTGGAGCACTTGCCTAACATGCTCAAGGCCCTGGGTTTAATCTATAGCAACACACGCGCACACACACACCTAAAACAATAATCATGAAACAAAATGATATAAGGAATCATATGCTTCCCATTTACTACCACTATAACAAGAAAGCATGGAGGATATTACCATTCTTTGGACAAGAGAGTATTGCAGGCAAAATATTAAATTGATTTTAGACAAAGCTCCAGGACTTCCACAGCATATCAGTGACATCATTCCTATGTAAAAGTTGTGTAGTTGCCACAAAACACAACCACTCTCAACCATTGCGCCAAGACATAATAGCTGTGATCAAATCATAGTGTTTACACTAAATGTTTGCACAGTCTATCGAAGTACCTGAGTTTGATTGAATGGTTTGAGAATTTTGGAAAGGTTTTAACATTCTAAATGCTATCTGGGGTATTGCTGTAGCATGGAAAAGAGCCATATAACAATGGATGAATAATATTTGGGAGAAAATTTTGAAGACATGTGAACAGAAAGGTTTTAATAAAGATTATATTATTTGTGTATTTTTTGTGACTATGTCTTTGTTGGGAGACTGCTGAGGGTTGAACCCAGGGATGTTCTACCACTGAGGTTTTCTGGCCTGTTTATTTTGAAGTACTGGGGATTGAACTCAGGAGCTTCACACTGAGATATATCCCTAACCCTTTTTTATTTTTTGTTTTGAGACAGGATCTTGTCTTTATAAGTCGCTAAGTTGTCTAGACAGTGCTTGAACTTGAGATCCTCTTACCTCAGCTTCTGATAGTGCTGGGATTACAGGCATGTATCACTGTGAATTGGATGACATGCTGTCATTGATGAAATAGCAAACAAGATATTAGTGCTTATGAAACAGCTAGAACTGGAGTTTGGTATGGAAAATGTTTATGAGCATGTTGGCTTTACAACGAGAAGTTGATAGAGAAAGAAGTAAAATAAAAATTGAGACTGAGGAAGAAGTTTTACTGTGGGTACTAAGAAAGTTCACAGCAAAGAATATGGTGGAGGTGTTTGTTACTATCAAAAGTGGCCTATGATATTCCAAGAAGCATGTCAATTACAAGAGATTCACAGGAGCTGACAGACAGGTACACAATGCTCTTGTTACTACAGAGCAATATATAATTTAAAGAAAAACAAATGACAACATCAAAACTTGGTATCTTAGGGCCAAGGAGATAGCTCAGTAGAATAAGTGCTTGCCTGGCAAGTGCAAGGTCCTGAGTTTAATCCCTGGTACCACAAAAACAAACAAAACTTGGTGTCTTCCTGAAGAATATTATGTCCACACTATCTCATACCCCAGTCCCATTTTTCTTTTTCCTTTAACTTTACTTTTAGACCTAGATATTTGTTTCCCTAGCAGACTCTTCTATATTTTGTCTTGTGAGTATGGTATACCATGCCATGCCATATCATACCATACCATACCATCAACAAGTGTCAGCGACCCTGTGCCTTCTCCATCTTTTCTAAAGCCTCATTAGACAACCTGTCAGTGTGACATCTTCATCATTCAGCAACTAATTTTAGTGTAATGGGATGCTTCATTCTTTAGTCCCTGTATTCAGTAACCATACAACCATTTGTCTTGCATGTTAGAACAAGAGTCAATAAATTACATGAGATACTCAACACTTTATTATAAAATAAGTTTTGTGTTGATGATTTTGTCCAGCTGTAGCCTAACATAAGTGTTCTGAGGACATTTGAGGTAGGCTAGGCTAAGGTATGATATTTGGGAGATGAAGTGTATTAAATGTATTTTCACATGATATTCTTAGCTGATGATAGGATTAACAGGATGTAACTTATATTAAATTGAGAAGATCTATCATTATCTTTTTAGGTATGTACATATTTGTTTAGATAAAGTTTACATTTCTTCTTTTCTACTGAAGCCAGGTGTGACTATTAGTCAATTGGATGTGACTGGAAATAATGTACACCTGTTTGGTCACACTGTTAATATGAAAGAGGTGGGGCCAGCCAAATAGTTCAGCAGATTAAAGCGCTGGCAAGCAGGCACAGGGGCTGGGGATTTGATCCCCAGGCCTGCCAGGCTGGCCCCGCCCCCAGGGCATGCTGAGATGCAGTCAAGAATGGGCATGGTGGTGTGCGGCTGTAATTTCAGCTCTTAGGAGGCTGTTAACAGTCAGATCACTATGAGTCTGATCTAGTAGTGAGACCCTGAACACCCTGTAGACCCTTCCCTAAAAAAATAGAAAAAAAATATGAAAGAGGTAGATCCTCTTTCTTTACCCTCTTTATTCAGTTGACAATATGTGAGCCATTTTGCACCACCTGGATGCGATTATCCTTTTATCAATAACAAGGAGAATGAATGAGTCTCTGGACTCATGAGGTAACTGAATAGTTACCTCACTGGCTCCATACTGTTGCCTTTTGCGATTTATTTTAAGGTAAATAAGTTTCTGTTTAATTAGGCCTCTGTTAATTTGGGTCACTGTTATAAAAGCTGGATATATATCTTTTATTTTAATGTATTTAGTACAGGATCTACAAGGTCTCACTACATAGATCTGACTCGTAGTGATTCTCCTGTTTTCAGCCTCCCAAGCACTGGGATTATGCCACAATGCCCAGTCCTAATCACCGTCTCAGTGCACCCCAGGGTTGGGGCCTTCATGGCACACCAGGGATTGTATCCTGGTCCCTGGGCCTGCCTACGCAGATGCTTTAGTCCACTGAGCTATCTGGCTGACCCCTATATATCTTTTTTGTTTGTTTGAGACAGGATCTTGCTGTGTGGTTCAGGTTGCCCTTGAACTCGTAGCAATCCTCCTACCTTAGCCACCCCAGTGTTAGTATTATACGTGTACTCAGCTGGACATATATCTTAACATAGCCATGCACATGTTAATAAGGAAAAGTGGCCAAACTGACAAGCAGATTAAATTCTTACAAGTGTGGCTAAGCTTCTGGCTCAAGATGGTAATTGTTTCATTTTCAAAAATTGATCCTCAGCTGTTTCAATAAATCTAGTGTAAAATGTTTTAAACTTCTTATTGTGAAAAATATCAAACATATAGAAAACTCACACAATGAATATGACTATGTCACCATTCAATTTCAAAATTTAACATTTTTCTGTATTTATCTATCATTGTAGAAAACAAAATAATTTTTCTTCCACTCTTATACTATGATCAACAGACTTCTGCAACACTAGGTGTTGAGATTTCTCCCCAGCAGCAAGTAAGCAAGTCTGCAACAGAGGTTACTAGTTGGTACCTTCAATTCTGACACCCTTTACTTGGAAATAGCATCAGATCCCACAAGGTGACAGCTTGGTCCTTGGACTACCTCCTTCCTTTAGATGCCAGTGTAAAAACCTGGTTGTTTTACCTGTGCTTCAGGCTAGATAATGATAAATTAAGGCTCCTACAACCACTTTGTTTTGTTTTGTTTGAGTGGGCATGGAACTCAGGGAGATATGTATATTGGTTTACTATAAAGGACATTGTGAAGGGAACAGATGAAGAAATGAATTAGGTAAGTTGTGGGACAAGTGTAGAGCTTCTAAGCCCTCTCTCGGCTTACCATCCTCCGAGCATCTTCATGTGTGCTGCTATCTGGAAGCCCTTCAAACCTTGTCCTTTGAATTTTTGATAGAAGCTTCCTGATTTAGGTTGGTGATCACTTTACCTACAGATCCTTGTTCTTCCCTGCAGGTTGAGGAGTAGGATTGAAAGTTTCCACCTTATAATCCTGCCTTGGTGTTTTGGGTAACCAGCTCCTAACCATAAAGCCATTTACCATGTTTCCCTGAAAATAAGATCCAGCAGGAAAATAATCAGCCTTGAAAACTAGAGATCAAAAATACCAGCCCGAATCACCCTATCCTGCCAGCACTATTCTCTTTTTCAGTGGCTACTCTGTAAGGCCTGGCTCAATCTAACTAATTTTTTGAATTCTCTAAAAGTGAATTGACTATGTCACTTTTGAGTACTTTAATGTTCATCTTAAAAGGAAATTCTGTTACACAGCTACAAAATCTTTGTTGTACCTAAGACATGGACAAAAATATTCTAGTAATAGCATTTTACTATCATTTACTAGTAGCTTTGACTTTTTTTTTTTTTTTTTTTGGGTGGAACCGGGGATTGAACTCAGGCCCTTATGCTTGCCAGGGAAGCGCTTATTCTATTGAGCCATCTCCCTGGCCCACTAGTATCATTGAAACCATATTCAGATTGCTCTAATTGTTCTCTAGATGTCTTTTCATAGAATGTGAAAAACACAGTTAAGCCTTCATGTGTTGCATTTTGGTTATGTCTTTTTAGTTTGTTTGAATATAGATGAGTTGTCCCATCTTTTCATGAAATATATCTTTAAAGTTAAAAAATAGACAGATTGTTATAAAACAAGAGATCTCCAGGGGAGGCAGAACTGACACTGGCAGTGGGAGCTGGAGTTTCATTTCCTACTTAGGCAGGACAGCAAAGACCCCATGTTTTAGGAAATAGCTTAGAATGAGCAACACTTTATATATGAATATTAAAATAAAATATGTATTACTTCTTAACTTTTAGACAGGTAAATATTTAAAACCTTTCAAAAGTGCTGGGGAAATTGTGGTGAAATAAGCACATTCCTACACTCCTGGTGGAAATACCAACTGGCTCAACCACTTTGGAGAATAATTTGTCAAAATGTGAAAAAAATAAGAAGCAGCAAGATCATGCAATAGAATACTACACAGAAGTGATGTTAGATCTATGTATACCAATATGGATAAGACTAAGAAGAAAACATAATTTTGAATAAAAATCATACAATTATATAAAGTTTGTACAAAAATACCATATGTAGTTTATAGATGTATATATGTTTGGAGAGTTTCAAAATGGATAAAAATACATTCTAGGTCACAGTGGTGGCCCGAGACAAGAATGGCAATGAAGGTGGTGGTTTAATGGAAAATTTTAGCTATATTTCTAAGATGTTTTTAATTATATGAAGAAAATATAACATAATATCTACCATTCGGGGTCATGGGTATATGAAGTTGGTTATAATATTCTTTGTATTATTCTGTAGCTTTTACATTTCTCAGTCTAAAAGAAAGTTGAAACTCAGCTGAACCTACTTCAAAGGAGAAAGAGTGGACAGAAAGAACTGTTTCTGCTCTTGTTAAAGTTCTACTTAAAATCTGGAAAATTCAAAGGCCTTTCGAAAGGGTAGTAAACCCAAGGCATAGGCCATTTTTTTCTCACTGGGACCCAAGGGCACAAGATTCGGAATGCCAGCTTATGACTCTATGGAGGGTATTTCATCAAGTAAAATACACTTGAAATAGACAGGAGACTACCACTAAAACACAAACTTTATGCAGTCAAGAAATTCCAGAGGAAGAGGAATTAATAGCAATCATTGAGGCATAAAACTAGATGTGAAGAAATGTTGACCCAAGGCCAAGAAAAATATGTGTAGATAAGCCAAGTGTAATAGGCAGTATTCCCCCCAAATGATCCTAATCCCTGGAACCAGAGCATTTGCATATGTGATTAAGATTAAGGACCTTGAGGTGAGGAAAAGTATCCTAGGCCTAATCTAACTGCACGAGACTAAAACTAGTAGACAACTGAAGAAAATAAGCCATAGAGGATTCAATCTGCAGCTGCTGACTTTGGTTTTTTTTTTTTTTTTTTTTTTTTTTTGCAGAACCAGGGATTAAACTCAGGCCCTTGTGCTTGCTAGGTAAGCACTTATTCTACTGAGCTATCTCCCTGGCCCTTTTTGCTGCTGACTTTGAAGAGGAAGGAAAGACCACAAGCCAAGAAACATAGGCAGCCTGTGTTTATAGCTAGGAATAAAATTATTTGGCTCTACAATCACAAGAAACCAATTTCTTGTAACAAACCCAAAAAGCTCAAAGCAAAATTTCCCCTAAAATCTCTAGAATACAACAATTTCACCTTTTTATAGGCCAGTAAGACCTGTGTCAGATTGTAAGAAAATAAATGTGTGTTTAAGTCACCAAGTTTGTGGTGGTTTGTTATGGCAGCAGTAGCAAACTATTGCAGCAAGGTTCTGAACCATGCCTGGGGTCATGCCTACTTCAAAATGATATGGGTGCTCACAAGAGGATGGAGAGGCTGTGTCATCAAGCCAAACCCACCCTCTGGGCAATGCTAGGATTCCAGGAGCACAGGATTCAAAATGGGAACTTAAAAGATTTTTAAATAGACTTGACATTGAATAGGAAGCCTTGGGAATAACCTGAAAATTAAGGGTATCAGCACAGGAAAACATAACTTTTCTAGAAGACAGGAATGACCTCAGTGTAATGCTCAGAAAGTAGAAACAGTAAACATAGACAGAACTCCACCCTTTCCTCATACAGTAAACTGAGATGCCATAATTAGCCTCTTGATAAATCCTAGCATGCACAATGGAGTATTATTCAACCATAAAGAGAAATAAAATCTTGCCATTTATAGGAAAATGGATGAAACTGCTGGATATCATGCTATACAAAATAAAACAAACATAAAAAGGTATTTGATGCATTCACTCATATGGGGGAAAAATCCCAAAAAGACAATATCTAGAAGAGGGATTAATTAGAGACTGAAAAGTGCCTGGGGAGGTGGGAAGAGGTAGGTGGGACAGAACAAAGAAGAGTGAATGGACAAAATCAACACTTATTGTATGGATGTATGGAAATATCACAGTGGATGCCATTAATTTCTACAATAGGCCTCAATAATTACAAAACCCAGAGAAATTTATAAAATATATACATGGATAAATAATGATAGATAAATCACAGCAGAGTTTGAATCTAGAGGCTGTAGACTGTTAGACAACTAGCATAACCTCAATTGTCTCCAATAGAAGTTTATTATGGTTCGGATATAATTTGAATGTATTCCCCAAAGGTTCATGTTTTGGAAATCTGGTCCTAGTGTGGTGATTCGGGGAGATGATCAAACCTTTAACAGGTAGAGCTTTAGGGAAAGTTAGTTAGGTCACTGCGGGTGCTGCACTTGTCAGGAATTAATTTTGATGTAGAGGATTGAGTTTGCTCTCATCAGAGTGAGTTATTATGAAGAGGGGGGGGCTGCCCCTCCACAGTTGCTCTGGTTTCCTGTCTTGATCATGTGATCTCTTTCTCACACATGTACTCCAACCTTGGTGTCTTCTACCATGAGGCCCTGGCCAGAGGCCAAACAGTTTCGGCCACTGGATCTTAGATCTTCTGCTTTTGATACTAAACTATATAGATAAACTGAATTCATTTATTCAGGATTTACCTATTTTGAATATTTGCCATAGCAGTGGAAAATCAACCATGACAAAAAATGAAATCAAGGTAGGGGCCTCCCACTATGTGGGAGGTTCAGGCAGGAGGATCACAAGTACTGAGGCCAGCCTGGAATACTTAGCAAGAACTCACCTCAAAATAGAAAAAAAAAGGCTATAGTTGTAGCTCAGTAATAGAATGCCTCTGGATTCAATTCCCAGTACTAAAATCAAAATAATACAGACAAGGAAGGAAGGAAGGAGGGGGAGAGAAAGAAAGAAAAAAAGAAAGAGAAAGAAGGAAGGAAAGAAAGGGTTTCTTTCTTGTTTGTGTGTGCTTTTCCCCCAAGTAGCATTGTCAGCTCTATAAGCTTTGATTTCTTTTAGCTTTGATTTCTGATAGCAGTATGAGTCTGGACTGTATTATATACTAGTTTCTAGTAATGTATTTTTGTTTGGAATAATTGCTTTTGGGGCTGAGGTTTGCTAGTGACTTTAAGAAACATTAATATAGCCTTTATTAAAACAGGAGGAGTATGTATGATTATGGAAATTGGAGAATATAGACAAGCATAAATATAATAAAACTAAATAAGCACAATTATTTCCATTTGGAGTTCACCACTCTAAGACAGTAATGTATAACCTACAGGCTATCTCTGTGTGTTTGCATGCTTTTGTTTTATTACTGAATGGAAAACATACTACACATACTGTTCTTCAGTCCGCTCTTTTTTTGTCATCAACCTTCATTTTGCTATTTTAGTAACTTTCCAACTTGTCTACCATCAGCTTCTATTCATTTTTCCCAAATAACAAAAAATGTCCTTTAGTACATCAGTACTGCATACATACCACGTATTACTGGTTCTTATGTCTTTTGAGTGTCTTTTAATCTAGCACAGATACCATTTTTAAAGATACGGATTTGCTGAATGTACTCGGCTAATTGTTCTGTAGAATATTGCACTTACTAGACTCGCCTGGCTTTTTTTCCTTTGTCTTAGTTTCTTCTAAATTTTGTACATGTGGTATTGATGCTGGGAAAATAGTATGTTCTCAGTTAACTTTTTGAACTTCTAGAAAGTGGGACATCATGAAAATCTTAGTGTTGGTTTAATTCTATTTTGGAGGTCCTACAGGAACATTGTTAATGCCAGTGGCCAACAGCTCAGGTTGCAGTTGCTGAAGCAACTTCCATTATCCCTGAATATTAAAAGTGGACCATTTTAGCTGGGATTGTGCACAAAGAGAAATTACAGAGGAAATAACTTTGGACTTAAATTTATCTTGAATTTTTTTTTTTCGGAACTGGGGATTGAACTCAGGTCCTTGTGCTTGCCAGGGGAGTGCGTATTCCACTGAGCCATCTCCCCTGCCCCTATCTTGAATTTTGGAATTAAATCTTTTTCCTAAAATTTCACAAGTAGAGAGATTTCACAACACCCAAATTTTGGAAAGTTCTGTATTATTTGAAATATTTTTATGCTATCACTTGGGTTGAACATGCAACTTTTGGTAAACCCCAATGGTCAATATGGCTGGACATAATTTAGGATGGGAAATACAGTGAGAATAGATTTTATAGCCTGGAATGCCACAAGAAATATGGAGTTAAATACCACCCTATCATAATCTACTTCAGAACTTTTTCAAGGCAAAATAGAATTGCCCAACATTGGTCTGAAGAGGAACAATAGCTGCTATAGGAAGTATGGTCCCATGCAGGTGGAATCTGAGGCATCCTGTTAAACTCTAGTATCCTACTTCTAACATAAGTAGCTATATTCCTGAAAGACCATGACTTCAGCTGTTAAACCTTATAGGTATCCAGGCAAGATGGCCCTTGCCTGTAGTTCTAGTACTTGGGAAGCGGAGGCAGGAGGATTACAGGTTGGAGTATTTCATAAATAAACAAACAAATAAATGCAAGCAAGCCCGGGAATGTAGTTCAGTGCAAAGGCCCTGGCTCAATCCCTAGTATTGCTTTCCTAAAAAGATAGATTAAGATTTTTTTTTAAATTTAGAAGTATTAGAGAAACTATGATTTCATCTGTTATAAGTTGAACTCTGTTCTTCTAAACTTCATATATTGAAGCCCTAATCCAAGTACCTCAGAATATGATTGTATTTGAAGACAGGGCCTTTAAAAATGCTCTAGTCAGATTTCTTTTTTTAATTTTTTTTATTTTATTCATTTATTTGCGGGGGCCCTGCCCTAGCTCAGTTCTTTAAGTGGCTGCTTCCACAATGCTGGCAGCCTCAGTTTGCTGTAGTTCGATCCCCACAACACTCCAGCCATGCAAAAGTGCCCTGAAGGCATTCAAGGAGCAAAACACAAAACAAAACAAAAAAAAAATCATTTATTTGTGTGTGTGTGTGTGTGTGTGTGTGTGGCCAGCTCAGCCCACCAGGGGGCGGGGCTGGCTGGCATGTGGTGCTGGGGGATTGAACCGTGGTCCCTTTGCTTTGCTAAGCTTGTTCTAAGTAGGTGCTTTAGACCACTGAGCCATCTCACCAGCCCTCTAGTCAGATTTCATTTGTGCCAGGATCAACTTTGATAGCCTTCCTGCCTACTTCAGAGATTTTTCAAGGCAAAATAGAATTGTCCAACATTGGTTTGAAGAAGAACAATAGCTGATATGGGAAGAATGGTCCCATGCAGGTGTGCACACTGGAAGAGCAAACTGAATACCCAGTAATTATTGCACCATCACAAAAGAAACACTCAACATGAATTAAATTTATTATATTTGAGTATTTAGTTCCTGCTAAAGCACAATTTAAATCCCCATTTTATTTATTTATTTATTTATTTTTGAGACAGAGTTTCACCATGCAGTTCAGGCTGTCCTTGAAACTCACCTTGTAGCCCAGGCTGGCCTCAAACTCACAGTGATCCTCCTGCCTCAGCCTCCCAAGTGCTGGGATTACAGGCACGTGCCACCAAGCCCAGCTTAAATCCCCATTTTAAAATAATACATTCACAGACATTGAGTCTACTATATAAAGAGCATCTTAAGCCATTTATTTCAAGAAGCATTACAAAGTCTTTTTCAAGGGCAAAACTCTAAAAGGGACTTTCCAGGATTGCTCAGAATATACATGTTCACTGGTACTAAATTAGATACTGTGGGACAATAGTAGATATCACCATTTTAGTATTCATAACAGAATAGACATTCATCAAGAATCCCCTTCAGTGTCACATGAACTCTCTCTAGAGACATACTATCTCTGCTTTGGGACTTCTCAGAAATAAGTTCTTAAAGGAGGAATAGTGCATCAGTCTAGATTCTTGACTGCAAGTAGCAAAGTTGAACTCGATAAATTAGGCAGAAAATGAATTTATTAAAAGGACATTGGGCAGCTTCCAGAATCAGTAGGCGGGCAGGAGAAGCAGGTTTGAGGCTAGGAACAACAATCAAACCATGCTGCAGAACTGGTCTGGTAAGGAGCCCACTGCAGCACCTCAGAGCCTTCTAGTCTGCAGTTTTCACTGTTGTCACCCAATAGGGAACTCTGTCTTGCTGCAGATGTTAGCACTGCCTGATAGATACTTCTTTTGAATCCTCTATTCTTTGCTTCTAACTCCTAAGACAAAGTCAAGGGTGACTGGAGTAGGTTATGTTCTGGCTTCCTAGCTTAGAAGGAGAGTGAACGCAACACCATTGTCTGTAGAGGAAGATGGGTTCTGCTACCTTCCAAGAATCACAAGGTGGGGAAATCCTTAACTAAAGGAAGTGGGTTCAAACGCACACCCAAAATGAATAGCAAATGACCTCTCATAGGCTGACAAGAGTTGCTTGGAGTCATATAGCACCAAGTTAGTCACTGCTACCTCATTTAGAGGCAGAGTAGAGGAAGGCAGAGTGGGTTGAGCCTGAGCTGAGGAAAGTGATCAAAGAAACAAGGAGCTCTATCCATCCCCCCAGGACCTTAATATTTTGCAGCAAGTTTGCAGGAGAGAATAAATGCCTAAAGAGCAGGGAGGCCTTAACTTCAGGTCTTTTTTTATGCATTTACTACAGGGTCTACAGGGTCTCACTACACAGATCAGACTCGTAGTGATCCTCCTGTTTACAGCTTCCCAAGTGCTGTGATTACAGACTATGCCACCATGCCCAGGCTCAATCATTGTCTCAGCCCATCCCCCCCGGGAGGGCGGGGGCAGGCACAGCTGGCCGGGATAGAATCTCCAGCCCCTGTGTCTGCCTAAGCAGGTGCTTTAATCTGCTGAGCTATCTGGCTGGCCCATCTTTAGGTCTTCGTACAAGCAGAAAGAGTAATTAATTGGTGTTGTCCTCTCAATTTAGTTTTCTTATCTAGAAAGCCTGGTGTGACGATTTGGGTGATTTGTGGGCAAGTGAATAGTTGTAGGTGGAGAAAGAACTTTTTAGAGTTCTTCAGCAAATTATTACTTTTAATTCTTTGATGGACTGCATCTGAACCTAATTGGGGGCAAAATGCGGCACCACATTATACCACTATGTGTTTTCTGACTGTAGTCATTTGGCTCCAAATATACAGAAATAATTTTAGTTATAATAATTCTATGGAAATTCTACACTAAAATTTTCAGCATATACATATTTATTTATTTATTTATTTATTTATTTTCAGCCCTGGGGATCAAACTCTGGGCATCTTGTTTGCCAGATAAGCACTCTATCACCAAGCTCCATCCAAGCATTTCCCTAGATTTGTATTTGCTGACAATCATACTTCCATCAGATAGGGTACAGAAGCTCAGGATTTAGCTTTACCATTCCTGGTTAGAACTACAGCCAGAGCTGTAAAAGGCTCAAGTTAACTTCTGACATTGCCAGCCCTATGGATAACCCACTACTATTATGGACTACTGGACTATATTGGATTATTTTGCTGAATTCACGTACCTACAATATTTAAATGGCAATGGAATACCCATCTCTGGCAGAACTAAACAAAAAAAGAGTATACAAATGAACGACCATTTTAAATTTGTATATACAAAATAGTTAGAATAGATATACAGCTACTTTGTCTTAATTCAATAAGAAGAAAGATTTGTACTAATAGTGCTTGGACAGGATATCATGTCTGCATCTTGTACTATGGATAACCACTAAGAAGATAACAATATGCAGTGTATTAATTATTGAAACTGTTCTACTAATTGGTTTTGAAACTGTGTCATTGCTATTTGTTTCTCAATAAACTTAATAAAAAAGATAACTACAGCCAAATGGATTTGTTTTATTAAACATACATGGGATGCTTAGTCCTGTTCAGGTATTACAACAGAACCCACATGAAGCATTGTTGGTATGTACTGTTTTTGGAATACTACCAGGATGCATTAATGCTGCAGGGTTTGTTATTATTTATTAACGTTTGGATATTACATTTGGGAGCTCATTGATTATCTGACTTGGAGTGGGTAAAGGAGGCAAGGTAAGGAGCTTCATTCACTATTCTATTGTTTGTCATAAACAAGAGGAGGAAAAATCAAGGGTAAAAAAAGGGTACTGGGATTGAGTGCTATTGTGAAACTCGGGGCTGCCATGTGAGCCATCACTAGATAGCTCCTTTTTAGCAAGCGGTAAGGAAACTAATCCCCCTCTTCTGTGTAAACATTTTAGTTAGAAAGTGGAACAAGTCCAGATAAAGTGATCTACCAAAATAACTTTCTCATAAAGGAAGTAGTTAGGAAAACTATCCCCACATACTGTAGATAGACAAGAAATAACTCCCATCTTCCCACTCAGAAAAGAAGGCAAAAACAAATCTTTTCTTCAAAATTGAGGAAAACAATACCTAAACCATCAGACAGCAAGGGAGTTGGGTAGTAAATTTTAGTGAGTGGAGGGATGGAGACGGCCACTTATTAAGCTATGCACCTACTTATAGCTCTGAGAAATCCTTTGCAGCACTCTTTGAATCAAATGATCCATACATAGGGACTCTGGAAGTAGATGGGTGAAGCAGATAATGTTGGTTGTCTGGTCCAATCCATTTCCCCCAACCTTCTTCCTTGCTAGATTGGTCTTGTGATCATTTGCTTAGGAAAATTATCATCTCTCCTTGACCAACATCACCGCCTTTCCATGAGCAACATCACCTGTCTTTCGCATCTCTCATAACCAGTAAAAAGCAGCCAGAGCAATAATAAACCTGTCTCCCATATTATGGAAATAGGATGATGGAGTCAGAGAGGGGTGAGTGTAGGAACAGATTAGAGAGACATAAACAAAAAACCCAGGACAAAACACAGATGGCTATCGTAAAATCATCAACTGCTTATCTGTGGCTGACACTTGTAAGAACATCACATACTTAGCATGTACCATGTGCTTAAAAATAATATACCCTATTATATCCTTATCAAAATATTACTCTTGTTTGAGAAATCCCCAACTGACCTTGTCCCGATCCCCAAAACAACGCTAAGACCCTGATTGTCCTAGCCCATACCAATCAACAAAACAGTTTGTCTCTATGTGAACATTTTACTCTCTTCTGTTATCAACCTACTGTTGATACTGAGAGGCCTTGGTTTTCAGCACTTCAAGTTAACTATAGCCTTTCCAACAGAGAGAAGAACTCTCCAGCAATTAGCTTTTCTATCCCTCCTTAAACCTCCTAAAGGGAAAGCCTCCATGATTTGGCCATTAGGGTCCATAAAAGAGCTTTTCAAAAAATATATATCTAAGAAATAAAAAATAAATAGGCACTACTTAGGAAAGTATAGGGAACCTTCTCAGGGTTGACACCAGGAGCAGGGGCCAGGTGCCTGACCAGGGGCTGGAGGATGCCCCATTCAGAGCTGTCCTGAGGTGCTCTGTTCAGGGACACCTGGCTGTCTCCCTTGGCACAGTAGTAAGTGCAAGGATAATAAATCTTCATTCTCCATTCATACTTAGACTTTTTTCTCTGCAGACTTTAAGGGTCAAAATGACCAAATTTTTTTTTTCCATACAGAGTGAGGGGGCCAAATCCTTACTCATTCCACCAGCTTGCCTCTAGAAGGTCTCCTTAAACATTGGAAAAAGGTAGATACCAGTCCCTTAGAAAAAAGGTTTTCACTTTTTATTACACTGAGGTTTGGATGCATTACCCTTTGGGGGACCAGATAGAGGGGTTCCTGGTAATCTCTGAGTTATAACATTATCCTCCAAGTAGACCTCTTTCATAACAATGAAGGGAGAAAATAAAATGAGGTGCTGTATGTCCAGCTTTTCTTTACCCTTCAGGGGCATTCCAAGTAGGTTTCTCAATGTTCCCTTAACTCCCTCTCCTGACTGCTGAGATACTGAGACTCAGGCAAGACCCAGGACTAAGGGAGACAGATGAGGTACCTTGTAGGGGGTAGGTCACCGCCCAACTCTTTATTCCTCTGAGATAAACCCCACAGGACCTCATGCTTCCCAGTGGTGGTAGATTCTTGAATAGCCAATGCAAATTATTGATGAACTCATTCTCTTTACTGGTGATTGGTTTAGGTGAGAGCCTGAGACGTGGTTCTGAGACCAGGGAGAAAATATTCTGGGGGACTTTTGGAAAAGGTTTTTCTCAGTAGTAAAAATCGATGTATAGGAAGAAATTTCCCCTTAACAGGAGGTTGTTGTGTCTGCATACAGTACTGGTACTGCTATAGCCAGATCTTGCAACCAAGAGGCAATGTCTATGGTCAGCAGAGGAGGGCCAAGAAAAAAAGAATGAAAGCTCCTAGGCCTTTGGTGATGCAATTTTATTCCTGATTATATCAACCCTGAAACCAGTATGCAGAGATTTTTGTTCCATTTCTAGAAAATGACCATTGAAAGAGAGAGAGAGAGAGAGAGAGAGAGAGAGAGAGAGAGAGAGAATGTTAGTAGATTATGAAAACTAAAATTGTGACACATTTATTGCAAGAAGTCTTTGAGGGTAGGCTGAGATTCTGAAAAGATGAAACATTTTTGGAATAAGGGTTTTTTTTTTTTTTTTTTTTGCTCTGGATGCCCTTAGGCATGGTTTAGCTGGCTGGAGTGTTGTGGGAGTCGAACTACAGCAACCTGAGGCTGACAGCTTTGTGGAAGCAGCCACTTAAAGAACTGAGCTATGGCCAGGCCCCCAAGATGAAACATTTTTGGATGTGATAATGCATACCTATAATCCCAGCTACTGAGGACATTGAGGCAAGAAGCTTGAAAGTGAATAACCTGGGTAACTTTGTGAGACCCTGTGCTCAGAAAGAAAGTGAGAAGGAGAGAGAGAGGGAAAGAAAATAAGCTAGGAATACAGCTCAATCATAGATTGCTTGCCTAGCATGTACAATACCATGGATTCAATCATAGTTAAAAAAAAAAACCCAGAATTTTTCAGTTAAATGTGGTAGAAAACCCACTTAAGCTTGTATAAGCAAAGGTATTTTTTAATTTAACAACTTTTTTCTTGCTTGCTTGCTTGCTTGCTTGCTTGCTTGCTTTTATTTGGTACTGGGAATTTAACACAAGGCCTTCACACTGAGCTACATCTCCAGGAACATTTTGCTTTTTATTTTGAGACAGTGTCTTGCTAAATTGCCTAGACTGGGCATGCACTTGTGATCCTCCTGACTCTGCCTCCCAGAGTCCAGGTTTAACTGTTTTTTGAGATCTAGTTGACACATTATAAACATATATTTCAGATGTACAATATAGAAAGTTTTGACATATACAGTATATGTATATATATCTCACATTCAAAATAATGAACATATCTACTATTATTCAAAATGTTCTTGTACTGATTTGAAATTCCTCCATCCCACCTTTGCCACCCTAATGTCATCCACAGGCAACCATTGGTCTGCTTTATGTTACTAAAGATTGATTTTCACTTTCTAGATTTCAATAAAGGGAATTGTGAATCTTTTTTGTGTGGTTTTTACCACTCAGTATACTTTATTTTTCTATCCATCCATGCTGTCATATCAGTAGTTTATTAATTTTTTGTTGAGTAGAATTCATTGTATGGCTGTATCACAAATTGTTTATCCATTCACGTGTTGATGAATATTTGGATTGTTTTCAGTTTGAGGCTATTAAAAATAAAATGGTTAAGGGACAGCTAGATAGTTCAGTGGACTAAAGTGCCTGCTTTGGCAGAGTGTAGTGATCCCTGGTGTGTGGTGCCGTCTCCATCACTGAGACAGTGATTGAGACTGGGCGGGGTGATGTGCACCTGTCATCCCAGCGCTTGGGAGGCTGAAAACAGGAGGATCACTATGAGTCGGATCTACATAGTGAGACCCTGTACACCCTATACTAAATTTAAAAAAATGGTTAAAACATTCATTCTTGTATAAGTCTTTGTGTGAGAACATACTTTCATTTCTTTTGGATAAATTCTTAAGGGTAGAATAGGTGCATTTTTAACTTTTTTCCCATCAGGCACAGCTGTTTTAAATTAGGTAGTTGAAAAAATTGATGATTTTTATCTCTTCCATAGATTTAACTTCCCCACCCCTCTTTCCTCCTCTTTTTCCCTTTCCGTTGCTGGGAAACAAACTCAAGGTCATGCACATTGTTTAACTTTTTAAAGAAATTTCCAAACTTTTCCAAATTGGCCATTATTACTTTATATTCCACCAGCAATACATGAGATTTTCAGTTTGTCCATATCCTCCAACAATTGGTTTGGATAGTCATTTCAACTTTAGCCCTCCTAGTAAGGGTAATACTGTCTCATTGTAGTTTTAATTACAATTCCTCAGTGATTAAGTGTGTTGAATGTCTTTTCATGGGCTTATTTTTTATCTGTATATCATCTTGGATAAAATGTCTGGTCCAATCATTTGCTTAATTTTTTTTAATTTTTAAATTTTGTGTAGTACTGGAAATTAAATCCAGGGCCTTACACATGCTAGTCAAGTGCTCTACAATTGAGCCATACTTCCATCCCTATTTTTTCAAATTAATTTTTTTATTGAATTTTGACAGGTCTTTAGATATTCTGGATTCCAGTCCTTTACCAAATATGTGATATGTAACTATTCGCTCTCACTCTGTGACATGTCTTTTCTTTCTTTTAATTTTACTTTCAAAGAGCAGAATTCAGCTTGAGGGTGTGGTACAGTGTGTGCAAACCCAAGGCCATAGATTTAATACCTCACACTGGGAAAAAGATCTTTCCAAAGAACAGAATTCTTTTATTTTGATGAAGTGAAAGAGAATTTTAAGTCATTATTTTATATGCTCAGTTATTTATTTTGCTCTTGGGGATGCAACCCAGGACCATGCACATGCTAGGCAGGTACTCTGTCATAGAGCCATACCCTAGCACTTGAGTCATTATTTTGGTTAGAATGCCTAACAGAAAATAGAACCCAAATATAAAACAATAATTAGTGATATGAAAAAGTTTGTTATGTCTAACTCAATATAATAATAAGTTATGAGGCAAGATGTCTCCAGTGTTTGTTAATTTAGCTGCTGGAAAATGTAATCTAGGATTCAGATTCTTTTCATCTTTCTGTTGTCCCATTATCAGCCCCCTAGTTGCAAAGTAACTGCCCAAGTTCTATGTATCACATCTAGACAGATAGCACCAAAAAGAATAATTCTGACTATCTTCTCTTTGTGTCTCTCATTAGAAATAAAGACACCACTTTGAAGACCCTCAGCAGACATCTGACATTGCATTGACCAACACTAGGTCACATGACCATCCACAAACTAGCATAAACACCTTAGTTCAGGAGTTGACAAATTATTTCTTCTGGCCCAAATCTAACCTCTTTCTTGTTTTTACAGCCAATGATACAACAACAATTTTTACATTTTATGTGTGTGAATCAAATAATTTTTCTGACATGTGAAAGTTACATGAAATTCAAATTTCCATGTTCAGAGAACTTCCAGTTTTAACCTGGAGCTGTAGGGAGCTAGATATTGCTCCTTCCATACTAAAATAAAACTATACAGGCTACAAATGAATAACTTTTTATGAGTCCTTCAGAAAACTAAAATTATAAATTAAGGACCTGGAGAGAGACAGGGAAGTACAGGGAGACAGAAGACTACAGTATGTTATTTTTTTTCAATAATTTTATTAAGAAACAAATAGCAATGAGACAGTTTCAAAATTGATTACTAGCACAGTTTCAATAATTAACAATAAGTAACATTAATTGCATATTGTTGTCTTAGTGGTTATTCATTGTACAAGATGCAGACATGATATCCTGTCCACAAACACTATTACAACAAATCTTTCTATTCATTGAATTAAGAGAATGTAGCTATATATCTATTCTAATTATTTTGAATATACAGATACAAAATGGTCGTTCATTTCTCTCCCCCTTTTTTGTTTAGTTTTGTGAGAGAAGGGTATTCCACCGTCATTTAAATATTATAGGTGCGTGAATTCAGCAAAATACTCTAAAAGAGTCCAGCAGCCCATAATAGTATTGGGTCTTCCGCTTGACTGGCCATGTCAAAAATTGTTGACCTGAGTCACCTACAGCTCAACATAACAGCATGGCTTTACTTCTTATACTTCATTTTTATACTTTTCTGCTGGATGGTTAAGACCAAGATAAAGCAAGACCTATGCAACAAAAGTTGTAGCTTTTGGGTCTGATAAGGTCAGTGAAATCCCCTCAGGATTTATCTTGAGATCCTGTACCTCAGATTGTAGAACCTTTGTCAGTGTCAGCTATGTGGATGAGTCATGGCCATTGCTCGGCTAATGTGCTCTCTGTGAAAGCCTGAGAGAGTGTCTTCTCTCCATGTGACTCTCCTTAGGCACACTGTACATCATCCATCACTTTCCTGTTTGGCCCCATAATCTCCTTGATCAGAAAATAAAGAATTTTAAAAAATGGATTAGAAATGATACAGAATTTCTAAAAACAAGCTGGTAGGAATTCAACAATGGTTGTTATATGGCACATTGTTGTCTTCAAAGTAGTTAAGTAGTTGCTCAGATTAGCGATATAAACATATAAAATTGGTCAAAATAAAGATTTTAAGCATTAACTACTCCCTTCAGTAAACAAATAGAAATTAGTAGTACAATCATTCTACCTATTCTGTGTATATAAACACACGTTTTTTCCTTCTTTCTTTCCTCCATTCCATCATCCCAATTGTTCTTTCCTTTTGAACAGTTCCTTTTCTTTTTTTTTTTTTTTTTTTTTTTTTGGTGGAACCGGGGATTGAACTCAGGCCCTTGCACTTCCCAGGGAAGTGCTTATTCCACTGAGCCATCTCCCCACCCTTCCTTTTCATTTTACTATATCTATTGAACCTTTTAGATTTTATTTACTCTTTCAAGTTCCTACACTAGGGAGTCAGTATGATGTTTGCATATGTGGGTCTTACTTACTTCATGAGTATAGCCTCTAGTTACATTCATTTACTTCTAAAAGCCTTGAATTCATCATTCTTTATAACTGAGTAATACTCCATTGTATAAAAACATCACATCTTTTTTTATGCCTCCCTCCGTTGATGGGCATTTCGGTTATTTCCAAGATTTATCTATGCCAAATTGTGTTGGTATAAACATGGGTGCACATATATCACTGTGGCATAATGTTTTCAATTCGTCTGGAAAAATACCCAAAAGGAGAATAGCTGATCAAATAGGACTTCTAATTCTATTTTTTGTGAGGAATCTCTAGACTGAATTGCTAGTAGTTGTAGCATTCTATACTCCAACCAACAATGGAGAAGAGTTCCTTGTTCCTCACAGAGTCTCCAGCATTTGTTATTAGTTAATTTCTTGATGATAGCCATTCTTTATGGAGTGAGATGGAATCTCAGTGTTGTTTTAAAAAATTGCATTTCTCAAATAACCAATGCTGTTGAACATTTTTTCATATAT
>NW_004524911.1:1186443-1214395 GCF_000260255.1 Octodon degus
GTATTTGTTCATCTGAGAAGTATGTATTCATCTCAGATGCCCATTGTTGGATTGGGTCTTTGAATTTTGAGGGCTTGATTGTTTTTATTCTTTATATATTCTAGATAAAAGTCCTTTGTCTGAGGGTATATTCTTACCTGGGATAGATTTTACATTAAACTAGAATTTTTATTATTTTATATTTTCTGATTCTGGGATTTAACTCAGGCCTTGTTTATGCTTGTCAGGTGCTCTACACAACTACATTCACAGCACCCCTAAAATAGAAATTTTGATAAATTGCTGGAAGGCATGGCTGGAGTGTGAGATACTGGCTGCGTGTATCTCATGGGAGCTGCTGATGGGTGCATTCCTAATCTCTTGTTGCACAGTCTTCCAGGAGCCCCAGGTTCTCCCAAAAGAGATGGAAACAATTCTGAGAAAATTTCCTTCCTATTCTTTCCTTCTTTGCTACCTGTCCATAGTGCAGACTGGGAAAGGGTCACAGAAGCCACTGTAGTATCTAAAATCTGACAGACTCTCTGTACTATCTCCTTTATGGAAAAAGTCCAGCTTAATCTGCAGTGAGAAGGATCCAATGGAAGTTCCTGATTGGGGAAATCACAGCTGAGAGATCTTTAGAGTTTTGAAGAAATGTGCCAGCACCTTTTCATTAAGCATTGATTTTTTTGAGTGACATATCTTGGTTTGCTCTGGTGGTAACTACTTCTAGGTGTATAATCTAAAATACATCTCATTAACTTTTTCTGATCTTCAAGTGATAAACTACATCATTCTCTCCTGTAGCACATAATGAGGGGGAAGTAAATACATGATTGGGTTTAAGCAGATCAAGTTATAAGTTACATGAACAGGTAGCTCAGGTTCCTGGAACCCCACATGAATGGGATCATGAAGAATTACCTATGGCTAGGTTATGGAGGAATTTTTAAAAATCCTATTGGGCCTGGTGCAGTGGAACATGCGTGTAGTCCTAGATATTCAGGAGGCTGAGTTTGGAGGATTGCTTGAACCCAGAAATTCAAGAAACTTTGCTTAAGGAAAAAAAAAGAAGCAGTGTGGTGGCAGACATCTGTAATAATGGCACTCTGGAGGTTGAGGTATAAGGATTGCAAATTTGAGGTCAGCCTGGGCTTTGACTCAACTGAGAGAGACATTTTCAGTATTACAGTTTCATTCAGGTATTGAAACAAAAAACAGCCCCATTCCCCTAGCTAGAAAACTTTAGATTCTCAATTGCCCAGGTAATCATTAGTGTTCCACTTCTGGTAGCTTCTGTCTCATAGAAATGGCTGGTCACTGTGGTACATAGCTTGCCACTATGATGCACATTGAATAAACCAAACCCCAATTGATAAGCCATTCTGCCTCTGTACTTCCTACTTGCTTATCCCATAAAAGCTCTAGACCACCTGAAATCAGGGTACAGTATTCTGGGATTTATCCTGATTGGTGCTCTTCGATATAAATAAATGTGCCTCCAAATCTTTGGTGTTATTTTATTGTTTGTTTGTCATTGCAGTATGGTCCTGAAGGACATTATTGAAAGGATACTTTCTTAGTGGGCAGAACTTGAAAGAGTAAGTTTGGTTTCCACTTTTCCAGGAAGAAGAAATAATTAGAAGTATGGATCTAGAATGAATCATAGGCAGGGGCTGGTGAGATGGCTCAGTGGTCTAAAGCGCCTACTTAGAACAAGCTTAGCAAAGCCCAGGGACCACGGTTCAATCCCCAGCACCACATGCCAGCCAGCCCTGCCCCCTGGTGGGCTGAGCTGGCCACACACACACACACACACACACAAATAAAATATTAAAAATAAATAAAGAAAACTAATTTAGCATGAATCATAGGCAATTTTAATGGTTGGTTGGAGGGTCAAGAATTGGGAAGAAAAGGTTGGAGGTGAAATGGCATTAAACTCTGAAGATGTTATGGCTTATATCGAGGTGTCCCCCAAGAGCTTCATGTGCTCACAGGCAGGGCTTTTGGAAGGTGATTGGATTAAGGAGGCTTATATCTGACTTTCAGTTAGGAGGTGGTGTCTGGTAGGAAGAAGTAGGTATCTGGGCGGTATGATATAGAAGGGTTTATCTCCCTTTTCAGGTCATCCCTTCATTCCCTTTCTGCTTCCTGGTTTCTATGCCATGAGCGTCTTTCCTCCACCATGCACCTCTGCTATGCCACCCTGCCTTGAAGTCAGCTGACTACAGACTAAAATGTGAGCCAAAATAAACCTCTCCTTCCCTAAGTTGTAGGTATCAGGTACTGTGTCTCAGTAGGGAGAAAATGACTATGACAGGGGAATAGGAATGAAGACAGAACTTTCAAAAGGTTCCCCGAACTTGAAACTTGTGGTTTTGGGATCAAATCAAGGCCTTGCACAATGTTAAGTAAGTGCTCTAGACCCTGAGCTACATCTCCAGCCCAGAAACTTTTTATATACAGTATTACCTGCATACTTGTCATTAATTGCTTCTGAGAAGCATGACAAGTACCATAAACTATGAGTACCTAATAAATCATTCTAGTTGGAAAGGGTAGTGAGTCACAAGGCAATTGACACTAACAAATTCTAGCTTGTATGTGGACTACCAAACAAAGGAGTACTGGGACAAAATTTTATCATCAGAATGCATCCAGTATCAAATTTGATGAGTTTCAAGGCATTCAAGTACTTAAACTATGACAGTAACTTGAAAATACTCATTGAAGTCCCCAAATATGGAAGAAGTTTTCAATAATCATGTGGACAAGATGACTTATTACAAGGATATAAGCCAGTTTTCTTCCCCAACCACCCCAGAGATTGTTCAATGGGCTAATGAAGAAAGGAATGGTATTACACCCAAAACTGAATTGGCCTCATCAGGCCAAATTGGCCTTTCCTGAGTGACCAATTTATTAACCCCAGTCATTTGTCATGAGCTTCCAATATGGGCTTATGGCTTGACAGGACAAACCAGTTCCACAGTGGCATGTTGATTATACCAGACTTCTTCCCTCATGGAGATGGAAGTGATTCATTGTCATTGGGTTGTCTCACTATTCTGTGAATGGATTTACCTTCCTTTCCAACCATGACTCCAAATCTTGCCATCCACAGGCGTACTGAATACCCCTTTCACCATCATGCCATTACAGAGAACATTTCTCTGACCAAGGAACCTCCAACCGAAAAAGTCAGGCAATGAACTTATGTTCATCAAATTGATTGTTCTTGCTACATATCCCAGCACAATTGATAGGTAACATCTTTTTACGTTGGGTTTGGCATCCCATAGTAACTAGTAAATATGTAGTGTTTTTCCACCTCATTGCCAGAACTCATGGATTTAGAAATCAAGGAATGGTCTCTCCTATTATTACATTTAATGAATCACTTCTAAAGAATTTACTTTCTATCCATGTAAGTCTTGACTCCTCCAGTTTAGAGGTTTTAGCATATAAGAACAGAATGTTCTACCAAAGGTATATTTGACAATAGCTAACTTGACATTTCAAGCTTCTCATGCTACTTAGCAAAAAGGCCAGAAAAAGGCTAGCCTGGGAATGATTGATCATCACAGGGAAATGCAGTTGCTAGCTTCTACCCAGGTGGGCAGGGATGAGTATGGAAAGCACTCAGGAAATCAATCCTCTGAGATATTTCCTGCTGTCACTGTGTTCATAAGTAAAAGTAAATGGAAGATTAAAGTAACTTCATATTGGTAGGGCCACTAAAGTCTCTAAATTTAGAATGGATAGAAGTCATAAATGTCAGCAACAGCTTCCCATTCAGTTGTAGAAATGAAGATTTCTCCTTGAATATTTTTATTTTATGTGTTATTCATAAGTGTGTGTGTGTGTGTGTGTGTGTGTGTGTGTGTATTTCTATATGTTTTAAAATTAATGTTCTTAGGGCTGGCCAGATAGCTCAGCATACTAAAGCACCTGCTTAGGCAGAGCGCAGCGGCCAGGATTCAATCCCTGGTGTGCTGTGCCAGCCCACCCCTGGGGCATGCTGAGATGGTGATTGAGACTTGGCGTGATGGTGCGCATCCATAATCCCAGCACTTGGGAAGCTGAAAACAGGAGAATCACTACGAGTCTGATCTACATAGTGAGACACTGTAGACCCTGTACCAAATACATTAAAAAAAAAAGAAATCACAAATGTGGTGGTGAGCTTAATTATTTAATCTATAGGTAATAGAGCATACAGATCAGGCTGTAACTGGAGAAGGAAAGAACATTATCTAGAGATCCTGGATTCCAGTCTGGATAAGACTACTAAGACTTTTGTTGACACTGTATGGCAAATAGAGTGGGTGTGCTTTCAATTGTTCATGTGGTAGTTGCATTATAGAAGGGAGGATTTTTAAAACTTGTTTATAGGAAGGTGGCTATTGGGCAGAGAAGGAGTTGGCTGGGTAGAGAATTGCTGGTTTTTTTTTCCCATAGAACATATGTCCTCCATCTTTGACTAACAACTCCTTTTCCACTGAGAACTCCTCACCCTAATAATTATACTCTTAATGGAACTATTTTTTAAGTTCTCTTATTTTCCATGGTGAAGGGATGAGCATGTGATCTAGTTAAGACCAAAAAAACTCTCTCAGGAACCTGAAACTTGAGAATAATACACAAAGGTAGATCAAATGGAATTTCTAGTTTTAGCAAAGAATTAGAGTCCATGAAAAGATTTCAATCAGAAATTCAGGAGATTAAAAATTATATTCAATGTAGGAAGAGCAGAATAAAAATGATAACAGAATCTTAGAAGACAGAGATGTTATCAAAGATGAACAAGTAAAAGACAGCTTTAAAATGACAAGGGAACATGAAAAATAGATCCAACTTCTGCTAGACAATGCAAAGAAGACTAATCTAAGATTAATTGGAACATGTGAAAAATCAGAAGACAGCAAAACTGGCATAAAAAGTGCTTGCAGAAATCCCCAGCATAGGAAAAATAATAACCATACAGATAAGTAAAGCAGACAGAAAACCAAATAAGAAAAACAAAAACAACAACAACAACTTCTCCAAGGATATCAGTCAAAGTCTTAAAAGTCAGAGGAAAGAACAAGATCTTAAAAGCTGTTAAAAGGCCAGGTGTGGTAGTGCACACCTATAATCCCAGCACTTGAGAGACAGGCAGGGAGATTGCTGCAAGCTTGAGGCCAGCCTAAAAAACATAGTGAGACCCTGTCCCCAAACAAAACAAAACAAACAAACAAAAGCCACACAAAAATAACCTGCTTCCTTCCTGCCCCCCCCCCCCCCCCGTGTGTTGAGTCAGCACCAAGTCTGGGCGTGGTAGTGCATACCTGTACTCCCAGGACTGGGGAAGCTGAAAACAGGAAGAGTCTGAGCTGTGTAGTGAGACCCTGTACCAAACAAAGAAAAAGAAAAAAAAATCTGCTAACTCTTAAAAACTCTTAGAGAAAAAGAATGAATCATTTATAAAAGTAAAGCCATTAGAATTACAGCAGATCTCACAATACAAATTATAAGTGGAGGAAGAGGGCTTGGAATGAAATGTTTCAAGTCCTAAAGATAACTTCTAATCCCAAATTATATATCTTGCAAAAGTTTTCTTCAAAATTGATGAAGAAATAAGCTATCTCCATCACAAAGAACACCTCAAACATTTCATGACCACCAAACACTACAAAAGATTTTCAGTGATAAGGAGAAAGAGACAATGAAACCACCAATGCCAAAAAGTCAAATAAAATGAATATACTTGTCAGAGTAAACAGTTAATCACAAGGAAAAAAGAGGAAATCAGCTACAGGAAAATAAGCAACAACAAGAGTAAGTCAATGCCTTTTAGTAATAGCTCTCAATAACTCTGAATGTGAATGGTCTGAATATCCTAATCAAAAGACACATATTGGCAGAATGGATCAAGAAACAAACCCCCAGTGATATGCAGCATGTAAGAGACACATTTAAATTAAAAAGAAATGTACAGATTAAAAAAATGGAAAAGAAAAGGGTTAGGGAGATAGCTCAGCAGTTTAAGCACCTGCCTGGCAAGCACAAGAGCCTGAGATTGATTCCCAGTACAAAAACAAAACAACAACAACAATGAAAATAATAAAATAAAAAAGAAAGAAAACAATATGACATTCAATGGCAATGCAGAAAAAAGTGGAACTATCTAGGCTAATTTCAGACAAAGTTGATTTCAAGCTAAAACTGATCAGAAGAGACAAAGAGAGTCATTGCACCCTAGAACAATGCAACAGGAAGAAATAACCATTATAAACGTACCAAACATCAGCATGCCTAACATCATGAGACAAACATTAATGGACATAAAAAAAATCAGATAATTACCAATATAATTATAACAGGGCAGCATAATACCCCACTGTCTCAAATGGACCAACTAGACAACAAAATCAACGATGAAATATTAAAGTTGAACCAAACCCTCAAACAAAATACCTTAATAGATATTCAGAGATTATTCCACACAATAAAAACAGAATACATGTTTAATAGCACATTGGACTTTCTCCAAAAATAGAGCACATACTAGCCCACAAAACATATTTGACATATTCTCAGCAGTTTAAATCATTGGTGATACATGGATGACTGTACTACTGGTGGTACAAGTGGATCTAATCACTTTTTTAAAATCACTTTTTTGTTGTTCTTTTCACTAATAAGATGAACAAAAAGGTCTGTAAATGGATCAAATCTAGTTAGTTGATTTTTTTTTTTTTTTTTTTTTTTTGCGGAGCCAGGGATTGAACTCAGGCCCTTATGCTTGCCAGGGAAGTGCTTATTACACTGAGCCATCTCCCTGGCAGTCACTTGAATTTGAACAGGGAACAATCAAATTCAAATCAGAGCTGCCTACCAGTAAGGCATACAAATTATGGCCTTGTCATGGATGTATTAAGCAAACGTAAAATAATTGAATTTATCTCATATATATTGCTAGATCATAGTGTAATTAACTAGACATAAATAGTAAAAGAAACTATGCAAACACGTGGAAATTAAATAATACCCTTTTGAATAACCAATGGGTTAGAAATGAAATCAAGGAAGAAATAACATATTTCCTAAAATCAAATGTTAGTATAAGTACAACATATAAGAACTTACAGGACACAAAGAAATCCTAAGAAGGAAGTTTATAACTGTGAATGCTCACATCAGAAAAACAGGGTAAACTCACAAGAAGTACTAATTATGTACCTAAAGGTCCTAGAAAAGAAGAACAATCTAAATTCAAAGTTCATAAAAGGAAAAAAATTATAAAGTTCAGAGCAAAAAAATCAATAAAATTGAGCTTAAAAATCAATACAACAAATCAAATTGAAGAGGTTGGTTCTTTAAAAAAATAAACAAAATGGACTAGCCAATCTTGCAAAAAAAAGGCCCGAATCAATGTAATTAGAAGTTTAAAAGCTGAGATCACAATAGATTCTGCTGAAATCCAGAAGATTATGGGTAACTACTTTAACGACTTATACTCTAATAGAATGGAAAGTTCAGAACAAATGGAGAGCTCCCTAGATGCATGTGAACTATCAAAGCTAAGAAGATATAAAAATCCTGACGAATGCAATGTCAGTGTATCAAACTGAAGAAGTAATAAACTGACGAACCAAGAAAATCCAGGGCCTGTTGGATTCACTGTCAAATTATATAAGAAATTTAGAGATGGTCTAATGCCAATACTCTTCCAACTCTTAATGAAATTGAAAGAGAAAGAAAACTCCCAGTCATTCCTGGCCAAAGCCAGAGAAATAATACAAGTGAACAAAGAGAACTATAGACCAATCTCTTTAAAGAATATATGTGAAAAAAATTTTAATAACATGCTATCAAATGGAATCTAACAAAATCATCAAAAAGATCATCCCATGATCAAGGATTCATTCCATGTGTTTAGTGATGGTTCAATATACACAAATCAATAAATGTAATACACCACATGAACAGGATAAAATTCACATGATCATCTTCATAAGCACAATACAAGTCCTTTACAAAATGTAACAACAATTCGGGATAAAAAATTGAAGAAAATAGTTATAGAAGGGCTCTATCTCAATCTGATTAAAAAATATGACAACCCAACAGCCCACATTATATTAAATGGGGAGAAACGGAAAGCTTTCCCTCTAAAATGTAGAACAATACAAAGGTGTCTGCTATCGCCACTTCCATATTTGAGATGACTTGCTTTTCTACTTGCAATACCCAAAAAATTTCCCCAAGAAATTCCTAGAATAACCAAATTCAGTAGCATAGCAACATACAAATCCAACACTCATAAATCAATAGTTCTTGTAGAAATACTACTAAGCTCACAAAAAAAATTAGGGGAATAATACCTTTTACAAGAGCATCAAGAAGCATGAAATATTTACAAACACCTAACTAGGGAAGTGAAAAACCTATATGATGAAAGCTACGGTATTTTGAAAAAGGAGGTCAATGAGGACACCGGGACATGGAAAGATATCCCCTAGATAGGCAGAACAATACAAAATTAAGAATGTTTACCTGTGTGTACCAAACTTTCATGGGGAATATAATAATTCTGTACTGCAATAGTCAAAAATGTCATGCTTCCAAAAACAATACATAGATTTCATATATCCCAATCAAAATACCAATAGCATATCTCACAGGACCTTTAAAAAGAATCCCAAATTTCATATGGAACTAGAAGAGACCTAGAATAGCAAAAGCAATCCTGGGCAACAAGAAATTACAATGGATCAAAGACATAACATTAAAATGGAAGCACTTAATCTGCTAGAAGACAAAATAGGTAAAACTAAAAATATAGGTATAGGCAAAGCCTTTCTGAACAGAACACCAGCTGCACAAGAAATAATACCAAGAATCCACAAGTGGGATCATATCTAATTAAAAGCTTCTGCACAGGGAAGGAAACAACAAACAGAGCAAGAAGAAGATCTTTTAGATGGGAAAAAATTTTTTTGCCAGGTATTCCTCAGACAACTAAAATCTAGAATATATAAATAAGTCAAAAATTTAGATACCCCTATGGGCTGGGGAGTTAGCTCAGCAGTTTAAGCACTTGCCTGGCAAGTGCAAGGACCTGGGCTCCATCCCTGGTACCTCATGCCATGCCACCATGCCAACTACCAAAAGTAGGTATGATGGCACATGCCTGTAATCCCAGTGCTGGGGAGCCTGAGACAGGAGGAATACTACAAGTCCAAGCTGCATAGCAAGACTCCATATCAAATAAATAAATGACTTAAATTTTTAAAAAATTAGATTTGCCAAATTAAAAGATACAATCAAAAATGGGCAACTGAGGGGCTGGGGAGATGGCTCAGTAGGGGCTGGGGAGATGGCTCAGTAGAATAAGCACTTGCCTGGCAAGCACAAGGGCCTGAGTTCAATCCCTGGTTTCACAAAAAAACAAAACAAAACAAAAACCTCTGAATCAAGTACTTCCGTATTTTTAGGGGCCGGGGAGATGGCTCAGTGGAATAAGTGCTTCCCTGGCAAGCGCAAGGGCCTGAGTTCAATCCCCTGTTCCACAAAAAAAAAAAAAAAAAAAAAAAGGGCTACTGAGATGAAATAACATTTATCAGTATAAGAATAAATGGCCTATAAATACATGAATGAATGTTCAACATTGCTGACCATTCAAAAAACACAAATTTAAGCAACAATGAGACTCCATTAGTCTCTAGAAAGAATGACTATCTTCAACAAGCCAAATAATAATTATTTATGTTTTGTAGAATTTTTGTTTTGCTCAGTTAGCTATTTATTTATTTTTAAAAATAATTTTATTGAGAAACAGCAATGAGACAGTTTCAAAACCAATTACTAGAACAGTTTCAAAAATTAATACATTGCACATTGTTGTCTTAGTGGTTATTCATTGTACAAGATGCAGACATGATATTCTGTCCACAAACAATATTAGAACAAACCTTTCTATTCATTGAATTAAGAGAATGCAGCTGTATATCTATCCTAACTATTTTGAATATGCTGATACAAAATGGTTGTTCATTTGTATCCCCCCTTTTTGGTTAGTTTTGTCAGAGAAGGGCATTCCATTGTCATTTTACTAGTGTAAGTGCTTTATTCAGTAAAATATTCCAATATAGTCCAGTAGTCCATAATAGTAGTGGGTCTTCCATAAGACTGGCAATGTTAGAAGTTGTTGGCTTGAGCCTTTTATATCTCAGCATAGTAAAATGGCTTTACTTTTTATACTTCATTTTTATACTTTTCTGCTGGATAGTTAAGACCAAGATAAAACAAGACCTATATAACAAGAAATGTAACTTTTGTATCTGATAAGTTCAGTCAAATCCCCTCAGGATTTACCCTGAAACCCTGTACCGCAGTTTGTAGAACCTTTGTTAGTGTCAGCCATGTGGATGAGTCATGGATATTGCTAGACCAATTTGCTCTCTGTGAAAGCTGAATGTTTTCTCTCCATGTGACTCTCCTTAGGCACACTCTACATCATGGATCACTTTCCTCTGTGGCCCCATAATCTCCTTGATCAGAAAATTGGGGACACAACTGAGTTACATGGTGTTACCGTATAGGATCTCCTATGTCCTGAGTCTTCGCTGACCTTGAAAGGCTAGGGCCAAAGTGTTGGCTGTCCTTGCAGTTCTTCTTTTTCTCCAATTTTTGGTCTGCAAACTTAGGTTGTTAACCCTCCAGAAGAGAAGCTTATTATTATTACCCTACAACATAGGCAGTTGAGCTTAACCTCACTATCTGTGTGCATATCAAACATCTTACGCATAACATGGAGTAGGTATTTTCCATCAAGTATTGATATATTAAACTTTAAGTCCCTCCAAAATATGCAGGAAAAAATTAAAAATATTTAAAAAAATAGGAATAAACAGTTACGTATTTTTACACAGAAATTTAGAAATCGAACCATATACAGTCTTGTAGCAGGACAGTCTTTTGACATTTTTTTCCTTGTCTTTTGTTTCCATTTATTATCCTTTTTTTTTTTAAAGAAACATTTACTTAAGAGACAGTATGGCAGTAATTGGTATGTCATAGCAAGCAGTATGTATTTAGAAGTTCAGAATGACAGGCATTCCAAGCATGACCCTACCATTACACACTGCTATCATCAGTGCAGTTGCTTCGTTCACAGGTATCAGCATATATAGTTAGTCTGGGTGAGAATCCTACCAATTAACTTCTAGTTTCAAAAGCCTAATGGAGATGCTCAGGGTCATTCCCTTACCTGTCTTGTGCATATAAATGTATGGCTTTGCCCCTGTCTTGTTTCCTAGCTTTTCTCCTTGCCCCTACTTCATTGTCTAATCCTCAAGTTCTTGCTTTCCTTTTAATTGTGTTATATCTATTTGTATTTCTTTTTTTGAATTCTTATACTAGGGAGACTATGATATTTACACATGGGGGTCTGGTTTATTTCACTTATGAGTATATCAGATATCTATTTATTAATATCTTCTAGTTATCTGATTGTTTTGTGCATTATTTCTATTATATGTTTAGTTGTGTCTTTTTTACTCCTACTATGCACCTCTTCGAGCTATTTTTTTGAAGTCTTCTTTTATCTTTTCTAGTGGTATGGGTTTCTTATTATCCCTTTGATACCCTTTTTATTGGCTTTTGAAGAATGGGGAGTTTATGGAGGTATTTTATTGCCTTGCTTTCTCAAATTTGTTGTTTTTGCTGAGGTTTTGGGTCACTTATATTGGAAACACTTTTTTGTTAGTATGGATATCTCTTTAGTCTGCTTTTCAGTGATGTACTTGGGCATGACTAATTATAGTCCTTTGCCTCTGCCCCAAGATCTGACAACTTCTTAGTTTGAGAGGGGAGAATGCAGTACAATTTGCCCAGTATCTAGTTATCTGGGAATTGATACCAATATTAATGTTATAAAGGTAATCAGGGTGTTTTCATACAGAAAACACTCATCCATAACAACAGATATGTGACCCTGGCAATATGAATCAAATCTACTACAATAGAAATAACCAAGATAAATTAAACATTAACATATCATAAAGAGACTGGGCATGGTGGTATGAGCCTGTAATCCCAGCTCTTGGGAGGCTGTAAACAGGCGGATCACTACAAGTCCAATCTAATAGTGAGATCCTGAACACCCTGTAGACCCTCCCCTAAAATAAAAAAATCATAAAAACTAATAATGTACTACCCCTAGCCATAGAAAACTACAATTACAGTACAAACACTAAGACAAACTCAGATATTAACACAGCTAATATGTATTGAATATAATGGCTATATTGTCACTAACAGCAGAAAAGAATTCAATAACATTAACTATCCAAAGATTAATGATGCTTAATAATTATACTATTAAATATATAGGGGTTGAGAATGAGAGAATGCAAGAAGAAAAATTAAAAAAAACTTGAACTGTAGGCAATGAGAAAATCAGAAGGAAATTAAACAAAGGATCTTTCCAGGGAATAGGCAAATTAGGTGAAAAAAACAAACAAACTAGAAATAGAACGTAAAAGATTAAGGAAAAAGAGAAATAATATGGAGAATAAAAATAAGAAAAAATAAGGGAAAAAATTAAAAGACAAAAAGGAAAAGAGAAATTAAAAAAAGAAAAAAATTAAGATAGTGTAGATAGTGATACAGCTAATTTTTCTTTGTTCATTGAAAAGAAATGTTTGTACTAATATTGTTTGGACAAGATATCACACCTGTACCTTATACTTTAAATAACTACTATGGAGACAACAGCACACAATGTATTAATTATTGCAACTCTCCTACTAGCTTACTTTGAAATTCTGTTTTATTTTTCTATTTAAAAGAAAGAGAAAAAAAGAGAAAGAAATAAAACCTACCAAGGAAGAAGCACAAAGGAAAATCTTCTTATCCCTAATGAGCCGGTGAAGAAGAAAGAAAAAAAGAAAAAGAGTCCAAACAATTTTTTTCTGGATTTTTGAATGAGTGTTTTCCTTTTAGGATCAACTACTTTGGAATATAGAAAGTCTTACTTCTCTCTGCCTATACTTAAGGACTGTGGCTTTTTGACATTACCTCTTTAATCTTTTCCAGAGGTTCCTCTGTTTTTTCAGTCTGTGGTAATGTTCCAGCTGAGGCATGTCCCCATCCACACTGGTAGATAAGGAAGGCAATCAGACCCCAGATCTGTGCTAGAGGCAAATAGTAGAGTGAGAGCTCACATCTTCAACTTGGAAACTTTCAAACCCATAGTAACTGAAGCTGGGCCTGACCTCTGGCCATGGGGAAGAATGTGTCCTTCCCAGCCCAAACCCCTGCAGGGATCTCTCTCAGCCTGCTCCCTGTTCATGGCGGCTGTGTTCCATGGCTATTTCTCTTACCCCGTCACTGTGGAAGGGTAACAGTGGAAACTTTGCAGTTGTTCTGAGTCTCAGATTCAAACATTCAACCCTATCCTGAAATGATGCCACAACTTGCACTCTCTCCAGGGATATGGGGGTTGCCTTTTCTGGGATTCTTCAACAGCTGCTGCCTGTGCAAGGCCTTCCATTAGAGCAAAACCTTGTACTGTCCCCATAGATCACAATAGCCAACCCCATCTACTGCTGTTTCTCCCTGGAGCCCCAGCATTTATCTTGCTTCAGCAGAATCAAGCCAGGAGAAAGTCCAGACTATTTTGTTCTTTTCTCCGTGTTGTGCTCTCCTCCACCCCTCTTTCCATCCATCTTCTTCACTCTTTCTTAAGTTGTTATTTTCCCATGTTTGGATTCCAAATCTCACAGAGACTGAATTGATTCCACTGACCACTCTGCTAAGAAAAAGGTCATTTTCTCCAGGCATGGTGGCACATGCCTGTAATCTCAGCATTTGAGAGGCAGAGGCAGGAGGATCTCTATGAATTCAGGGCTAGCCCAATCTATAGAGCAAGATCCTGTCTCAAAAACAAGCAAAAACAGAAATAAGTCATTTTCTTTATCCATTCAGCTCTTATAGGGCACTTCCAAGATTTAGTTATGAATTGTATTGCTATAAATATGGATACTTTAAATAAGTACTTTATTTTTTTAAAGTTTTTTAAAAATCTTTTTTAAAAATTAATTAGTGTGTGTGTGTGTGTGTGTGTGTGTGTGTGTGGCCAGCTCAGCCCACCAGGGTGCGGGGCTGGCTGGCATGTGGTGCTGGGGAATTGAACCGCGGTCCCTGTGCTTTGCTTAGCTTAGCTTGTTCTAAGTAGGTGCTTTAGACCACTGAGCCATCTCACCAGCCCCTAAATAAGTACTTTAAATAATTTCTTTAAATGGATGTGCATGTATCACTAAAATATGATGTCCAGTGCTTTCAGGAAGACACATACAAGGGATCAAATAGAATTTCTGGTTTTAACTTTGAGGAATCTCCATACTGATTTCTATAGCGGTTGTACTAGTTACACTTCCACCACCAGTATAGAAGGCTACCTTACAAACCAGCAACCTCACAAGAATGTTTTATTATTTGACTTTTTTTTTCTGTATTTTGGTTAAGGGTGTACAGGGTGTTCAGGGTCTCACTACTAGATCAGACTAGCAGGAATTCTCCTGTTTACAGCCCAAGTGCTGGGATTACAGGAACACACCACCACACCCGGTCTCAATCTCTGTCTCAGTGCGCCCCAGTGGCACGACCAGCACTGCAGGCTCAGGGATCCAACCCCTGGCCCCTGCACTCGCTTGCAGGCACTTTAATCCACTGAGCTGTTTGGCTGGCCCTTTATTTGACTTCTTGATGATAACTGTTCTTTCTAACTGAGATGGGCTCTCAGTGTTATTTGTATTTCTCCAATGGCCAGTGATGTTAAGTATTTCTGCATGCGTTTATTGGCCACTTGTACTTTTTCTTCTTGGAAGTGTCTATGCATTTCAGCTGCCTAGTTTTTGATTGGGTCTTTTATACTGGGGGGGAGTCTAATTTTTTGAGATTTTTATATTTTCTAGATAGTAGTCCAAGGAATAGCAAGCAATTGTTCTTCACTTTGTAGGTAGTCTTTGCATCTTGTTGGTTTTTCCTTTGTGATACAGAAGCTTTTTATTTTGATAGGATCCCATTTGTTTACTTTGGTGCTATTTTCAGAAAGTGTTTGCTTATGCCTATGTCTTTCAACTTTACCTATTTTTATCTTCCAACAGATTAAGTGTTTCTGGTTTTTTTTTTTTTTTTTTGAAACAGAGTCTCACTGTGCAGTTCAGGCTGACCTTGAAACCACTATGCAGCCCAGGCTGGCCTTGAATTCATGTCAATTCTCTTGCTTCAACCTACTGAGTGCTGGGATTACAGCTGTAAGCCACCATAACTGGCTCTACTCTTCCATTTTGTCCAGGCTTGCCAAGACAGTATTGTCAGAGTGGTGTCTTTTATAGCTTTTTTCTAGGTCCTTGGTATATACTGGGTTTCCGTGTAGCTCATTCCTGCTCCCACTGACCCAAAAAAGCCTGGTGTGACTTTTTTGCTCCATTACTCTGGTTCCATTGCTGTGGCTCCACTGCTCCTTTTAGAAGCTTCTGATCCTGAAGGTCACAGTGTATTTGACATGCTTTTATTTTTTGAGATCTCTTTCAATATTAATTATTTTTTCATATAACTTTTTGTTGAGACACAATTTACATAACTAGAAATTCACCATTTAAAAATTTATGACAGAATGTTTTTGTCATATTCAGAAGGTTATGTGACTATTACCAATACTGATTTTTTTTGGCAGAACCAGGGATTGAACTCAGGCCCTTGCGCTTGCCAGGGAAGTACTTATTCCACTGAGCCATCTCCCTGGCCCCACCAATACTTAATTTTAACTATTGAATGTTCTGAAACATTTGCATTATCCCATATGAAATTTTTTTATGCCTTGTCCTTACCTTTCTTTCCTCCAGTTCTTGGGAACTACTACTTATCTCTAAGTATTTCCCTCCTCTGAACATTTCATATAAATCAAATTCTACATTTTATGGACCCAAAAGTGACTTCTTTCATTTAGCATGTTTTCAAGATTTAGCCATGTCTTAGTATATATCAATAGTTCATTCTACTTACAGCTGAATAATATTAAATTATTTTAATATATCACAATTTATTCATCAACTTATGTATCTTTGAGTTGTTTCTACTTTGGGGTTATTATGAATAATGATACTAGGAACAAGTATTTGCAAAGACATATATTTTTAATTTTTTCAGGAATATTCCAGAAAAATACTCCTAAGAGTAGAATTGCTAGGATACATGGCAACTCTATGTTTATATTATAGGAACTACTAAACTATTTTCCAAAGCCACTACATCATTTATATTCCCACTATCAATACATGAGTATTTTGATTTTTCTATTTAATAAGCAACACCTATTGACATCTAATGTATTCATTTTAAATTAAAATAATCTCTATTATCATTAATGTATTCATTTTAAAAATTAAAATAAAACATCTGTTATACTTTTATGAACCAATTCATTTTTTAATTCTTAAATACTTGACATTTCAGAACTAAACTGAAATTAATACTCCACTCTTACATTTCTTATCAACAAATAGAAATAAAAAGCATGAGCTAAAATACCCAAAACAAACTAAAACTAGAGAAAAACTTGTAAAACTAATCATGGATCCCAGCATTAACAGCTGAACAGATAATGCAAATTCTTAGCAAATGATAAGGTGTAGAAATTAAATTAAAATATCTGCTATATTTTGGGTATTATTGGACTATAACTTCCAATGTTTCTTGTGTTGGAGACTTGGTTGTTAGTGTGGTAATGTGGGAGGTGGTGATACCTTTATGAGGTGGGGCCTTTGTGGGTCACTAGGTCATTACTAATGCTGTTCTCTGAAGGGATTAAGCTAACTCTTCTGGAAGCCCCATTGGTACTGTTATAAGAACAGTGCTAATGCCTGAATCACTCTTTGCCTTCCTGTTTTGAGGTGTAATCTTGTTTTCTTTAAGTGTATGTGCCTTATTCCTTCATCTTGGGAAAAATGGAAGATTACAATTTCTTTATAATAGAGATGAGTGTTACAGAAGAGCTGGTAAAATAATTAGAACAGATAAATTCACAACAAGCTGCAAACTCCTACTTAGTGCCCACATTTCTACTGTACCTAGAAATGATAACTTTCTTTCTTTCTTTCTTTCTTTTTTTTGGAACCAGGGTTTGAACTCAGACCGTTGCGCTTGCCAGGGAAGTACTTATTCCACTGAGTCATCTCTGCGGCCCCAAAAGATAACTTTCTGAAAGAGATGTGATCTCTTTGTTTCTGCTGCTTTGATGTTATCTACCATAAAGGCATTTAGCAGAGCTGAGTTAGTGTTGGTGCTATGCTCTTGAACCTCCATAATTGTGAGCTAAATAAGCCTCTTTTCTTTAAAAAGTTAGCCTGCCTCACGTATTTTGTTATAATAACAGCAAATGGGCTAATACAACACTTCTTAGGAGAACTTGGGAACTGCCCTGCATACATAGGTGTGGTGTCTCACATACTAAGTTTGTAGACATGACCCTTTTCTTCTAGGCTCAGATGATTGGACTGTGAGTGAGCATCTAATCCAAACAGAAAAATTAAGCCTTTTTTTATGATAGAGACTGAGAGAGTCATGACTTAGCTTAACAGCTATCTTAAATGATGGAGAAGATAGAAATTCCAGAGCTATTGGTAGTTATTTTGTTAATCGCCTTGTGGGCCAAGACAAATTGGTAATCAATTGACAGCAAGAATGAGAAGAATGAAGGAAATATTTGTAGAGAAGTAGATATTGGTGATAGAGAGGACTCCTCAGGTTCTCTACTGTGTTTATGATCTTGGTTCCTTCCTGGGGGTCCAGTTTTTTCCTGCTTGTGGATTTCTTAGGCCACTCTTCTATACTTATAAAATATTGTGTTTCTTGTACAATCTAATCTGAGTTTGTTTCTATTATTTGCAATCCAGACAACATTAACTAATACAGAAAGAACATAAAAAATGACAAAAAGGGGCTTCAAGTAGTTAATACAACAGATAACTTCTATAGACACTGAAGGCTCATAAATTGAGTATATTTTCTCTTTTCTTTTTGTCTCTGGATTGGTTCCATTATCTTGATTCATTCTACAAATTAGAATCTTCTCTCTTAGAATCCCCACTATTCCATTATCATTTCAGCTTCCAGTTTGAGCTGAAAGAACAAAACTCAAATTCACGACAAATATTACTTCTGAAACTAGATGTTTAGTGTTTTGTTTTGTTTTTCTTTTCACAAAACAAGCAAACAATTTGGGAGCTGTAGACAACTGCTGAGTGTCCTTTAATCCACTTAAATTTTGACACTGTCTACTTGGAGTTATTATATTCTCAGGTCCCACAGATAGCTCAGTCCCCAAACTGGATTTTCCTTAATTTAGAATTTAGCCACAGGCCATAAATTGTTTTCCCTTACTTTTGACTGATCAGCTATAAATCAGGTTTTCCATAACCTCCTCCGTGGATTTGTACACTTTGTTGGAACAGCTCATAGAACTTAAGGAAACATTCATATTCACTGGTTTATTATTAAGGATACTATAAAGGATATAGGAAGAGGCATGTGGAACTTCCATGCCCTTCCTAGGTGCATCACCCTCCAGAAAATGCAACATATTCAATCATCTGGAAACTCTCTAAACCTTATCCTTTTGGACTTTCATGGAGATTTCCTTGCTTATGTAAGTCTCACATATTGGGCAAGGAAACTTAGCAAGACCTGTCCCAATACTTTCTGTCCTCTCTGTACAGCATTCCTTCATCTCAGGTATGGGGCAGGACTGGTTTTGAAATAGGGGTCTTATCTTGTACTGTCAGACAAAATTTCTCAGAGAAATGCAGAACAGATTAGACTTTCTATGATGTGCCTTGAGGGGGGGAGTGAAGAACCAAGAACCAAAGATAAGCTCTATAAATATATATGTCACAATATCATACAGGTTTAAATTCAATAACTCCTAGCCTGATTCCAAATAACCTTTCAATTCATGTTCCCAGAGCTATCTTCTTGATCAGTGCTTCAGTGGCTCATGTCCAGTTTTCAGCACTGACTGATCCAGTTTGGGCCATGTGTTCAACATTTGCCCAAGAAGTTATAGGCAGATGTTTACCTTCTGAGTCCCTGTATATTTTTTCTTCCCTTTTTGGTGAATGATATCTTAGTGGGATATACAATTCTTGAGTCACAGTCTTGGAAACCCCAAAGTTCTTAGGTATTTCTTATATTCTCACATTTAGTGTTGTGGAAGAGAAATTTGAGGTGACCAGAAATTTTCTTTTGTTGCTAGCCTTCTTTCTATTGCCTGGGTTCTTGTAGGAGTTTTTTTTTTTCCTTATTCATGTACTTCTTTATGATGTTTTTTATTTATTTGGTACAGGGTCTTGCTATGCAGCTCAGATTTGTAGTGATTTTCCTGTCTCAGCTTCCCCAGCACTAGGATTACAGGCATGCACCACCATGCCTGGTTTCGGTGGTCTGCATGGCATGTGGTACCAGGTCTGTGCACTTGCCAGGCAGGTGCTTAGATCACTGAGATATCTCCTTGGTCCCATAATTCTTTTATTTTGCTTTTCTCTTACATATCATATTTATCTGTATTTTTAAAAATTATAAAATTTCTTGAAATTGTATTCTAAACAATTGACTTTTCTGGCAATATTCAATGTACTGATCACTATCTCCACTGCATTTTCAAATTCAGTAATCACATCCTTCATCTTAAAGCAAGTTTCCTCTTCAGAGAGGAAACTCCTTTTCAAAAACTATTGAGAATATTAATTTACAATTTCTAAAGTTATCATTTATTTATTAAAGCAAGTCTCTTTCAAAGGTAAACTTTCCTTAGTATACTTTCATATCTTAAATTTTTATATCTTTTCATGACCTTATGACTTGTCTCTATCATTCTGAAGAAGGTGCTTATGTTCATATATTACTGGACTTATAGACAGGTTGGCTTGGCAATGTTTTTTTCTGGGATTTTTGCACCCATTTTTTACAAGAGACATTAGTCCACCATTTTCTTTGTGTTGTCCTTATGTTTGATTATCAAGATTTAAAAGCTGGTGAATGCTTATATGTCTTAATCCTCAATAAAAATTTCAGTAAAATTAGAAGTATCATTTTTTTGAGTGTCTATTAGAACTATCCCATAAAGATGTCATGACCTGGAATATTTTTGTGTAAAGATTTTAAACAACTGCTTCACGATTTCCAATAGTTGAGTACTATTTGCATTTTGTATGTCTTTTGAAATGAAATTGATAAGTTGTGTGTATCCTATTCATCTACAGTTTCATATCATTGGAAAAATTGTCCATGATATTACTTATTGACTAAAGTCTGTAGTCATGTCATCCATTTTGCTTGTTTTTTTTTATGTGTGTTACACAGTCTCACTTGTATTCTAGGTTGGCTGTGAACTTGCTTTATAGCCCATGCTGCTTTTGAGAAATTGCTACATACACATAATACATCTTGATTCACTTTTTTCACTTCCTTTCTTTTTCCTCTTTCCCTTAACATGAATCTCTTGTGATTCCTTTCTTTTTTTGTATATGCTTGCAGTACATAATGTTTACATTAGTTGTGTGGAGTTGATACATGCACATTACACATCTTAATTCCTATTTTCATATTAATTCCATCTCTTTTACCTCCCTGTCTCACCCTCTTCCCATCTCTCAATCTCTTTCCTCTTTAATAAGATCTAAATTCCTAATTTCTATCATCTTTTCTTTTTCTTTTTATATGTACTGTGGGTTTCTCATAGAAAAGAAACCAGATGATAGTTAAGCTTGTGTGTCTGATTTATTGCATTTAATATTAGGGCCTCAAAGTGCACTCATTTACCTGGAATTTATATATCTTTATGGCAAAGTAGTACTCCAATTGTGTGTAAGTACCACATTTTCTTTATTCATTCCTCTGTTGATGTGCATATAGGGCATTTCCAAGATTTAGCTATTATGAGTTGTGCTGCTCAATTTGCAATAGCTAAATCTTGGAAACATCCTAAATGCTCATTAATGGATTAATGGGTAAGAAGTTATGGGTTTTATTTGAATGCAGTACTACTCTTCCATAAAGAAAGATAAACTTGACACTTCTAGGTAAATAGATGCACCTTGAAACCACAGTCTCACGTGAAATAAATTGGACATACATCTTTATTTATTTTTATTTTTTAATTTTTAAATTAATTTTATTGAGAAACAAATAGCAATGAGACAGTTTCAAAATCGATTAGTAATACAGTTTCAATAATTACTACATTGCACATTTTTGTCTTTGTAGTGGTTATTCATAGTACAAGATGCAGACATGATGTCCTGTCCAAACACTATTAGTACAAATCTTTCTTCTCACTGACTTAAGAGAAAGCGGCTGTATATCTGTCCTATTTTGAATATACAGATGCAATATGGTCCTTCATTTGTATCCCCTTTTTTGTTTAGTTTTGTCAGAGAAGGGTATTCCCTTGCAATTTAAATATTGTAGGCGTGTGAATTCAGCAAAATAATCCAATATAGTCCAGTAGTCCATAATAGTAGTGGGTTAGCCACATGTCTGGTAATGTCAGAAGTTGTTGACTTGAGCCTTTTACAGCTCAGTATATTAATATAGCTTTACTTTTTATACTTCCTTTTTACACTTTTATGCTGGATGGTTAAGACCAAGATAAAGCAAGACCTATATAACAAGAAAGGAACATATCTTTTTAAATACTGCATTGTTTCTGTGGTATGAATAACTGAAAGGGTAAATAAGGACCAAAATAATAGATATTGGGAAATAGGAGGAAAATGTTCAAATGGGGAAGGGAACAAGGAAGAAGGGAGGGGAAATGAAAGGGAAGAGAACAGAAGGAAAAATGGAAAGAAAATTTTTGTAAGTAAGGAGAAGAGAGGTTGAAGCAAGGTGAGGATATAGGGAAAAAGGAAAAATCAAGATATATACAGGTACAGAAGTTGTTGACTTGAGTCTTTTACAGCTCAGCATATTAATATGGCTTTACTTTTTATACCTTATGTTTATACTTTTCTACTGGATGGTTAAGATCAAGTTAAAGGAAGACCTATATAACTAAAAATGTAACTTTTGTATCTGGTAGGGTGAGTCAAATCCCCTCAGGATTTACCCTGAAACCATGTACAGAAGTTTGGAGATCTATTGACAGTGTCAGCCATGTGGATGAATCATGGTCATTGCTTGATCAATTTGCTCTCTGTGAAAGCCTGAGAGAATGTTTTCTCTCTAAGTGACTTTCCTTAGGCACACTATACATCATCAGTCACTTTCCTCTGTGGCCCCATACAGAAAATTTGGGACACCACTGAGTTACATAGTGTTACAGTAACACCTAAGATCTCCTATGTCCTGAGTCCTCACTGACCTTGAAGGACTAGGGCCAAAATGTTGGCTGTCCTCATAACCCTTCTTTTTCTCTAATTTTTGGTCTACAAACTTAAGTTGTTAACCCTCCAGAAGAGAAGCTTAATGATGTTATTACCCTATAACAGAGGCAGTTGAGCTCAACATCACTATCAAGCACCTTAGACATAACATAGCTGATAACTCACTACTATTATGGACTATTGGACTATATTGGGTTATTTTGTTGAATTCAAGCACCTACAATATTTGAATGGCAATGGAACACACATCTCTGACAAAACAAAACAAAAAAGGGCGACATAAATGAAGGAGCATTTTTAATTGAAAAAATATCTGTATATGCAAAATAATTAGGATATATATATACAGCTACTTTCTCTACGTTCAAGGAGAAGAAAGATTTGTACAAATACTGTTTAGACAAGATATCATGTCTGCATCTTGTACTCTAAATAACTACTATGAAGACAATATGCAGTGTATTAATTATTGTAACTGTCCTACTAAACTGTTTTGAAACTGTCTCATTGTGATTTCTTTCTCATTAAAATTAATAAAAAAGATATATTCAGGTACAAATTCCCTATTTTGAATGTGATCATTATGTATATATAAAATGTACCTATAAAGTTAATTTAAAAATTAATTGTACTGCTATAACCATGAGTATGTATGTATTACTACTGTAATATGATGTCTTGAATTCTTCTGAGCAGATACCTAGAAGGCGAATAGCTAAGTCAAATGGAATTTCTAGTTTCAGTTTTTTGAGGAATTTACAACTGATATCCCAAGTGGTTATACTAGTTTACATTTCCTCCAACAGTGTAGGAGTGTTCCTTTTCCCCCACAGCCTAACCGGTTTTGTTGTTATCTGATTTCTTGTTGATGGACATTCTTTCTGGGGTAAGGTAGAAATTCAGTGTTTTTATTTGCATTTCTCTAATAGCCAGTGATGTTGAGCATTTCTTCTTATATTACTGATCATTTATACTTCTTCTTATGACATCTTTATTATTTTTGATTGGGTTTTTTTATTTTAGGGGTTTAATTTATTTATTTTTTGTTCTTTATATATTCTAGATATTAGTTTTTATCTGAGGGATAGCTAGAAAAATATTTTTACTATTCTGCAGGTAATCTTCTCAAACTTTGTTGATTGTTTCTTTAGCTGAGTATATGCTTTTTTTTTAATATGATAGGATCCCATTTGTTGAATCTTGGTACTATTTCCTGTGCAACCAGGGTTCTGTTTAAAAAGTGCTTCCCTACTCACATGACCTTAAGAGTTCTACCTATTTTGTCTTCTAGCAGGTTGTTTCTGTTCTAACATTTAGATCTTTGATTTTGATTTTAGTTTAGTACATGGTGAAAGATAAGGGTCTAGGTTCAATATTCTGCATGTGAATAGCCACTTTTCCCAACACCATTTATTTATTTATTTATTTATTTATTTATTTAAAGATTTTTTTTGTGTGTTTTTGTTCTTTTTATTTTTTTAATTTTATTTATTTAGTTATTTGTGTGTGTGTGTGTGTGTGTGTGTGTGTGTGTGTGTGTGCGTGGCCAACTCAGCCCACCAGGGGGCGAGGCTGGCTGGCATGTGGTGCTGGGGGATTGAACCGCAGTCCCTGTGCTTTGCTAAGCTTGTTCTAAGTAGGTGCTTTAGACCACTGAGCCATCTCACCAGTTCCCCAACACCATTTATTAAAGAGACCATCATTCCTCCAGAAAGCTTTTGGCCTCTGTGTCAATGATCAAATAGCTAAATGTAGTTTGGGTTATTTTTGTAGTCTGTATTTTGTTCTATTGATTCTCATGTCTGTTTTTGTGCCACTACCATGATATTTTACTATTGGGTGTCTCTTTTAGTGAATTTTAGGATTGTTTTCTCCAACTCTGAGAAAAATGTTCTTGCAATTTTGATTTGGATTGCATTAAATCTGTTTATCAATTTTGGAAGTACGGCCATTTTGCTATTTCTTTTTTTGCCTATTCGGGAACAGGAGATATTCTTTTCATTTTCTGATGCTGTCTATAATTGCCTTATTTTGGAATGCTGTAGTCTTTGTTGTAGAGGTGTTTCATTTCCTTAGTTAGGTTAATTCCTAACCATTTAATAATTTTGTTAGTGTTGTGAGTGACATTTTCACCCAATTTCTTTTTCAGTGGGTTCATTATTAGAGTGTAGACATACTACTGATGACTGTGCATTGCTTTTGTATCCTGGTACTTACTGAATTTAGTTATTAATTTTAGAATTTTTTAGTGTAATTTTTGGGTTTTCTATGTATAGGACCATACAATTTAATAATCCTTTCCTATATGTGTGCCTTTTATTCCTTTTTCTTTTTCTTACCTAATTGCTCTTGCTAATATTTTAAGAGCTGTGTTGAACAGAAGTGGTGATAGTGGATATCCTTGTCTTATTTTTTTTTTTTTTGGGCGGAACCAGAAATTGAACTCAGGCCCCTGCGCTTGCCAGGCAAGCACTTATTCCACTGAGCCATCTCCATGATCCCTATTCCTTGTTTCTTTTTATGTAATGGATTACATTTATTGGTTTTCATATGTTGAAACAACCTTGCATCCCTGGGATGAAGCTTAGTTGGCTGTAAAGTATGATTTTTGTTCTTTAGCTTTTTTTTTTTTTTCAGAACCAGAGATTGAACTCAGCCCCTTGCGCTTGCCAGGCAAGCACTTATTCTACTGAGCCATCTCCCCAGCCCCCAAGTATGATTTTTTGGGTGAATTTTTGTATTCTGTTTTTCAGATAGCATCCTGTTGAAAAAATTTCAGTTTACATTCATTAAAGAGACTGGTTTATAGTTGTTCTCGGTTGGATCCTTGTCTGGTTTTTGTATCAAGGCACTGGTACTTTCTAGGAATGATTGGGAATATTTTTCCCCTTTTAATTTCATTAAAAATTTGAGCAGTATTGGTGTTAGAACTTCCTGGATGCTTTTGTAGAATTCTACAGTGAACTCATCTGGACTTGAACTTTTTTAATTGGTAGATTTAAAAAATATTACTTTAATTTTTTGCCTTGTTATTCAAGTTTTTCAATGTTGTAAAATCTTCTTGGTTCAGTTTTGGTAATTGATATACATCTAAGAATGTATCCTTAGTCAATATATGGTGATCTTTTTTGCCTCTTTTGATCAAATTTGCCTTAAAGTCCACTTTCTAGAAATATAGGATAGCTATACCTAATTTTGTTTTCAGCTTCTTGATGCATGGAATATTGTTTTCTATTCTTGAATTTTAGTTGCTGATTTTCATTTGGATTGTATGTGCTTCTTCTATATAACATGCCTTTGTATTTTTTTTCTGTAAGTCTTTGTTTTTTGCTTTTGGTATTGTGGCCACTCTCACTGACAGTTATTTCTGAAAGATATGGACTTATTTCTGTGATTGCCTTTTTTCCTATTCCTGATACTGTCTCTTTCTCTTCAATTTAACTGCTCACTGTCCTTAATCTAGTCATCCTATTACATCTTTTGTCATTGTTAGCTTTGTTGTATAAGGGTATCTTGAGGATTTTTTGAAATGCTGTTTTGGTGGCTATTCTTTCTTTCAAAGTTTTTTTTTTTTTTTTTTTTTTTTTTTTTTTTTTTTTTTTTGTCTTTTGAGACAGTGTCTTTCCACATAGTTCAGGAAAGCCTTGAACTCACCGTGTAACTCAGGCTGGCCTTGAATTTATGGCGATCTTCCTGCCTCAGCCTCCTGAGTGCTGGGATTTAAAGGCATGCACTACCACACCTGGCCATAAATTTCTTTAGCTGCTCTTCATAATTAAAATATCTTATTTTCCATTGATATTGAAACAGTTTTTCAGGGTGTATCAGCTGAGATGGAGATTATTTTCTTTTCAGGCTTGAAATGTTTCTATGGTCTCATAGCCTTTAAGGTTCATGTTGAAAGGTCTGGTGTAATTCTAATGGGGTTTTATTTATTTTTTCTGTATTTAGGGCAGGGTCTGTAGGGTCTACAGGGTCTCACTACATAGATCAGACTCATAGTGATTCTTTTGTTTCCAGCCTCCGAAGCGCTGGGATTACAGGCACGTGCCACTACGCCCAGTCTCAATCACTATCTCAGTGTGCCTCTGGGGTGGGGCCGCATGGTAAGCTGGGGATTGAACTCCAGTCCCTGCACCTGCCTAAGCAGCTGCTTTACTCTGCTGAGCTATCTGGCCAGCCCTTTTTTTTTTTGTTGAGGGTTGTGGGTTGATTATAAAGGAAAGCTTTGTTTCTAATATGGAGACTTCTTTTGTTAATGTCTACTTTTCAATGTTGTTCTCTGCATGTAGCTAACTATTGGCTTTTGCCATTTTTCCTAGATTCAATCACTTTTTTTTACTTGAGTTGAGAAGTTTTGGTTTATATATACCAGTATCCAGTTTTCCAGGAATGGACCACCGTATTTTTAATGATCAAGATAATCCAGACATTGGCATCTGAAGAAATGCATTTAATGACAGCAGCTATGTCACCTTAGCTATAGCTATAAAATTCCGGTCAACTATAGCATCAAATAAAACCTGTTTTTGTTGGTAGATGGGCAATGAGATTGGTCCTCTGTTCTCTACCAGATGTAGGCAACAAGTCAAAGATTCAAGTGGGATGTTGGATTTAATGTCTTCAATCATGGTTACTTCTTTCCTTCCTCAGTGTTGTCTTCTCTCAGGATTAGGTCATTTGGTTAATTCTTACCTCTGTTGCTCTGGGGAAACAAAATGTGTGGCAAACTTGGAGTTGGTGAACGGTCACATCCTGGTGTTGGCTGATGCTATGCATCAGCTGGAGAGATCTTCTTGCTTGTGTTGGGGAGGGATGCCACTCCTTTCACATACATCTCTTCTTTTTGTGACTTTCTGAGATGAAAAGTAGAAAACTTCAGATTTTTCACTTCTTTATTTATTTTATTTTATTGAGAAGCAAATATCTTTATTTTTTCATAATTTTATGAGAGACAAATAGCAATGAGACAGTTTCAACTCAAATTGGTAGGAGAGTTTCAACAATTAACACATCGCAAATAAATAAATAAATAAATAAACACAGGGGGCCTGCCCTTTAGCTCAGTTCTTTAAAGCGGCTGCTTCAACAAAGCAGTCAGGCTCAGGTTGCTGTGGTTCCAAATCTGCCTTGCAGGCATTCAGACAAAAAAAAAAAATCCTTCTGCCTTTGGGGGCCAGGGAGATGGCTCAGTGGAATAAGTACTTCCCTGGCAAGTGCAAGGGCCTGAGTTCAATCCCCAGTTCCACAAAAAACAAAAAACAAAAAACAAAAAACAAAAAAAACAACAAAACCTCAAAACACAAAAACAAAACAAAACAATTAACACATTGCATAATGTCTTCCTGTGGTTATTTGCTGTACAAGATGCAGACATGATATCCTATTTACAAACACTATTACAACAAATCCCTCTAGTCATTAAGAGAATGTAACTATATATCTATCCTAAACATTTCTAAAAGGTTTATTTATTTATTTAGATATATATAGCATTTTATTTATTTTTTTTTGACATCAGTTATTTTATTTTA
>NW_004524911.1:1216036-1217275 GCF_000260255.1 Octodon degus
TCTGCAGTTGTACTGGGTGGACTCGGGGCCTGAGACTGCATTTTGTTCCTTCTCTTTGTCATTTTGTATACCACTGTCTTCTGACCTTTGGTGAAGAGCTTGGATAGAGTTATTACCTTAGCACCAGGTCTGGATCTATGAAGTTCAGATTCCTCCAGGTAGGTGTTGCTTCGATCTGGCTGCTGTGCTCCACTTCATTCTGCTGCAGCCGTTAGACTTGAACCCTTCCTGTCTCTTTGGCAAGATGTTCTGCTCCTGAATCAGCTGGGTGGGTCTTGCCTCTAGCCTCTTTGCAAGGAGTTCTGCTGAAGGGTTCCGTGCTGGGCCTGTGCTCTGGGTCTATTCAGGATCCGGAGGACCCCAGGTCATCTCACTCACTCGCCGGGCCTGCACTCTGGGTCTATTCAGGATCCCGTGGCCCTTGGTTGTCTAACTCACTCGCTGGGCCTGCGCTCTGGGTCTATTCAGGATCCCGCCAGGCCCTGGGTCGTCTCACTCACTTGCCGGGCCTGCGCTCTGGGTCTGTGCAGGATCCCGAGGCCTAGGTCATCTCACTCACTCACTGGGCCTGCGCTCTGAGTCTGTTCAGGATCCCAGGGCCCTTGGTCGTCTAACTCACTCGCCAGGCCTGCACTCTGGGTCTATTCAGGATCCTGGCCTGGGTCGTCTAACCTATCCTAAACATTTTGAATACCCAAATACAAAATGGACATTCATTTATATATCCCCTTTTTTGTTTGGTTCTGTCATTTGAATATTATAGGTGTGTAAACACAGCAAAATATTCTAAAAGAGTCTAGTAATCCATAATAGTATTGGGTCTTCCAATTGACTGACAGTGTCAGAAATTGTTGACCTTAGTCCCCTACATCTCACCATAACAACATGGCTTTACTTCTTATACTTTGTTTTTATACTTTTCTGCTGGACAGTTAAGACCAAGATGAAGCAAGACCTATGCAACAAGGGCTGTAGCTTTTTGATCTGATAAAGTCAGTCAGTCAGATCCCCTCAGGATTTATCCTGAGATCCTGTACCTCAGATTGTAGATTCTTTGTCAGTGTCAGCCATGTGGATGAGTCACAGCCATTGCTTGGAAAATGTACTCTCTGTGAAAGCCTGAGGGAATGTTTCCTCTACATGTGACTCTCCTTAGGCACACTCTACATCATTGATCACTTTCCTCTGTGGCCCCATAATCTCCTTGATCAGAAAATTTGGGACACTACCGAGTTACAT
>NW_004524911.1:1221908-1223504 GCF_000260255.1 Octodon degus
TAGGCATAAAGAATTATATAATTCTTATATTTACACATAAGTCCAGAAATCTAACCATATACAACCTTGTAGCAGAACAGTCCCAAAACATTCCTATCCCTGTCTCCTGCCTTCATTCACCACCCCCTTCTTTTTGAACAATCATTACATGAGAGACAGCATGGCAGGAACTGGCATGTCATGAAAAGCAGCCCAAGTTCAGAAGACCAGAATGACAGGCACTTCAAGCATGAACCTATTATTACAAATTTCCATCTTCAGTGCAGTTGCTTAGTCCACAGGTTTCTGTATATATAATTAGTCAGGGTAAGAATCATTCCAATTAACTGCAAGATTCAAAAATCTTATGAAGATTCTCAGGATCATTGCCTTACGCATCTTCTACATATAAGTGTATGGCTTGCCCCTGTCATGTTTCCTAGCTCTTCTCCTTGCTCTCTTTTCATTGTCTATTCCTCAAGTTCTTGCTTTCCTTTTAATTGAAATATACCTTTCTATTTGTATTTCTTCATTTGAGTTCTCATACAAGGGAAACTATACGATATTTACACATGTATGTCTGGTTTATTTCACTAATGAGTATGCTTTCAAGTGGCATCCACTTCAATATAAAGGCTTCGAGTTCATCATTCTTTATAGCTGAGTAATACTCCATTGTATAAAAATACCACAACTTTTTCATCCATTCCTCAGGTGATGGGCATCTTGGTTGTTTCCAAGATTTGGCTATCACAAATTGTGCTGCTATAAACATAGGCACACATATATCCCTATGATATGATGTTTTCAGATCCTCCGGGAAAATTCCCAGTAGAGGAATAGCTGGATTAAATGGGATTTCCAGTCCAACTTTCCTAAGGAGTCTCTACACTGATTTCCATAATGGATGCACCAGTCTACATTCCCACCAGCAGTGGAGAAGCCTTACTTCTTCCCCACAGCCTCTCCAACATCGGTTATTGGTTGATTTGTTCACAATAGCCATTCTTTCTGGGGTGAGATGATATCTCAGTGTTGTCTGAATTTGCATTTCTTGGATGGCTAGTGGTGTGGAGCATTTTTTCATATATTTATTAGCTTCTTTAATTTTATCCTCTGAGAAGTGTGTGTTCCTCTCGGATGCCCATTTCTGGATTGGGTCTTTACATTTTGGTGCCATAATGTTTTGTAGTTCTTTATAAATTCTAAAGAGCAGACCTTTGTCAGAGTACATATTTGTCATGATTTTTTCCACAGTTCTGGGTTGTCTTTTCACTTTGTTGTTAATTTCTTTTGACATGCAAAAACTTCTTAATAAGAGCAGGTCCCGGTTGTTAATTCTTTCAAGTGTTTCCCATAGGATTTCATAAACACTTTGCCTACACCTATGTCTTCCAGAGTTCCTTCTACTTTCTCTTCCAGGAGATTTAGTGTCTCTGCTTTAATGTTTAGATCTTAAACCCATTTTGACATTAACTTACTGCATGGTGATAGACCTGGGTCAAGTTTTAGTTTTGGCATGTAGAGAGCCAGATTTTCTAGCTCCATTTGTTAAAGATGCTATCTTTCTACTAGTGAGTACATTTGACCCCTCTGTCAAAGATAAGGTGGCTGAGT
>NW_004524911.1:1223862-1224993 GCF_000260255.1 Octodon degus
TTCTTCCTATCCAGCAGCATGGAATATCTTCCCATTTTCTGAAATCCTTTACGATCTCTTTTTTAAGAGTACTGTAATTTTCCTTGCAAAGATCTTTGACTTCTTCAGTTAGATTAATTGCAAGGTATTTCATTTTCTTCGGTGCTATTGTAAAAGGTATTGCTTCTATAATTATCCTCTCAGTGTGTTTGTTATCTGTGTAGAGGAATGCTATTGACTTTTGGGTATTGACTTTGTATCCTGCTTTGCTACTGAATTTCTGTGTTATTTCTAATAGCGTCCTGGAGGAGGTTTTCGGGTTCCAAGTAAAGTATCATGTCATCTGCAAATAATGATAATTTAACTTCTTCTTTACCTATTCTTATTCCTTTTATTTCTTTCTCTAGTCTAATGGCTCTAGCTAATGATTGCAGAACTATGAATAAGAGTTGGGATAGAGGACATCCTTATATTGTACCTGATCTAAGAGTAAAAGATTTCAGTACTTTCCCCTTTAGAATTATGTTAGCCTTTGGGTTTCATAAATGGCTTTTACCAGTTTAAAGTAGAGGCCATCTATTCCAATTTTCTGTAGGAGTTGAAAATGAATGAGTGTTGGATTTTTCAAAGGCCTTTTCTGCATCAATGGAGATGAGCATGTGGTTTTTAATTTTTGCTCTATTAATAAAGTGTATTACATTTATAGATTTTCGAATATTGAACCATCCTTGCATCCCTGGGATGAATCCTACCTGGTCATGGTGTGTGATCTTCTTGATGATTTGTTGTATTCTATTTGCTAGGATTTTATTGAGGATTTTTGCATCTATGTTCATGAGGCAGATTGGCCTGAAGTTCTCTTTCTCTGTTGCGTCTTTCCCTGGTTTTTGTATCAGTATAGTACTTGCCTCCAGGAACGATTTGGGTAGGATTGCTTCCCTTTCAATTTCATGGAAGAGTTTGAGGAGTATAGGTATTATATTTTGCACTAATTTCTTGCAGAATTCAGCTGTGAATCCATGGAGATATGGACTTTTCTTTGTGAGTAGGTTTTTTATTACATCTCGTATTTCATTGGCTGTTATTGGGCTATTGAGAGTGGTTATATCTTGTCGATTCAGTTGTGGTAATTTGTACCTTTCTAGGAATCTG
>NW_004524911.1:1225368-1249141 GCF_000260255.1 Octodon degus
GATAAGTTGTGCTTGAATTTTCATTGAATTGTAGATATTGTTGAATTTCTTGTTTAATTTCATCTGTGACCCATTGGTTGCTCAGTAGAGTGTCATTTAATTTCCATGTATTTAGTGATTTTTTCTGGTTTCTTTTGTCATTTATTTCCAGTTTCATTGCACTGTGTTCTGATAGTGTGCATGGGTTAATTTCTGTTTTCTTGCATATACTTAAGCATGACCTATAGACCAGTATGTGGTCTATTTTAGAAAATGACCCATGTGCAGCTGAGAAAAATGTGTATTTAGCTGTGTTTGGGTGGAACACTCTGTATATGTCCATGAAGTCTATATGTTTGAAGCTCTGGTTCAGTTCTGTTATTTCATTGCTAATTTTTTGTCTAGTTGACATATCTTTTTGTGATAAGTGGATGTTAATGTCTCCTGTTAAGATTGTGGTATTGGATTTTAGATTTTTCATGTCCATTAAGATTTGCTTTGTATAGTTTGGTGCTCCCATGTTTGGTGCATACATATTTATTAGTGTGACCTCTTCCTCTTGAATCTTTCCCCTAAGCAGTAGTATAGTGTCCTTCTCTATTTTGCTTGATCATTCTTGGTTTGAAGGTGAGACTGTCTGAGAATATGACTGCTACCCCTGCTTTTTTCACAGATGCCGGGGCATGTAGTTTTGTTTTCCATCCTTTGACTTTCAGCCTATAAATGTCTTTATGAGTTAAATGTCTTTCTTGTATACAGCATATTGTTGAATTTTTCCTAATCCACTGTGCCAGTCTATTTCTCTTAACTGGTGAATGGACTTCATTTACATTGGTGATTATAATTGAGATGTATTGACTTACGATTGACATGTTATTTACCTATTGTCATTTACTCCTTTTTCTCCTGTGTTTAATTTTTTACCCTACTTAGTTGGTTGCTTCTGATCTCATTTGTGGAGTTCTGATCATTTTGGTCTCTATCTAGAACATCTTTCAGGAGCCTGTGTAAGGTTGGCTTTGCCATCGTGAAAATTTTTAGCTGTTCTTTGTCATGGAAGTATTTCACTTCTCCATGAAACTTGAGAGTTTTGCAGGGTATAGTAGTCTGGGCTGGAATTTGTTTTCATAGAGGACCTGAAGTACTCTGCTCCATGCTCTTCTTGCCTGCATGGTTTGTGAAGAGAAGTCGACCGTAATTCTGATGGGTTTTCCTTTGAATGTGATCTGCTTCTTTTCTCTAGTGGCTTTCTGTATATTATTCTTGTGCTGAATTGCTGGGATCTTGAGTATTATATGTCTCCCTGTGTTTTTAATTGGGTTGAGGGTACTTGGCGTTCTGTATGCTTCAGTTACTGAATGTCAGATTGTTTCCTCATATTTGGGAAGTTTTTTGCTATTACTTCTACCCATATATTTTTTAATGTCATTTGTATTGACTCCTTCTTTCTCATTGACGCCTATTAGTCTCGCATTGTTCATCATTGCATCGTCTTGGAGGTGATGGATTATTTTTTCCTGCATCCAATTTGTTTTTAAGAGATCCTTTCTTACCTTTTCACTAGCTGCACCAACGTCTTCGAGATCTAAAACTCTGTCTTCACATTCATTTAAACGGTTTTGCAAGCTTGTGACAGATTTTAAGTTCCTCTGTATCTCTTTGACTCTGCTTCATGCGATCAATTTCTTTCCTGTATTGCTCATTGAAGGAATACATCATTTTTTTAATCTCTTCTATTTTTTTTTAAATCAATGTCTTTTTTAGAAAGCAGTTATTAATTCTTTTATTGCGGTGTTTTCTTCAGATTGGGTTTCCTCCCTGTGTTTCTGTAGATGATTCTTTACTTCAGATGTTATGAGTTCAGAGAATTCTGTTTTTATTTCAGAAAATAATTCTTCTCTGAGTTCCTCTATCACTTTCTGCTGTTGCTTATTTACTATTGACGCTATTATTTCATACATTTGAGCTGAGCTAGTAGAAAAGAATTCAGCTCTGAGTTCTGTATAACTTTCTGGTGTTCCTTATTTACTATCAATGCTATTAATTCATACATTTCAGCTGAGCTAGTGTCTTCTGCACTTGTTCTGTGTTGGATTTTGGTTTCCTCCATTGTTTCTGTATTTGATTATTTACTGCAGATTCTATTAATTCAGGGATTTCTTTTTTCATTTCCAATCTGAGTTCCTCTGTATCTTTCTGCAGGTGTTTCTTTATTTCAGAAGCTGTTGATTCATTGATTTCAGCTGTGGGATTCCCAATTTGTTCTGTGTTAGTGTCCTCTGCACTTGTTATGGGTGGTCTTGTGGTGTGAGATTGCATTTTGCTCCTTCTCATTGTCATTTTGTGTAGCCCTGTCTTCTGACCTATGTTGTAGAGCTTTGGTGCAGTTATAACCTTAGCACCTACTGAAATTCAGGTGCCAATCTACAAAGTTTGGATTTATCCTGCTGTGCCTGGCTTGGGTCTAGCTGCTGTGCTCAGCTCCTTCCTGCTGCTGCCCTTGGGAGTGATCCTGTTGTTCCTCTCTGGCAAGATGTTCTGCTCCTTGAGTAGCTGGGTGGCTTTGTCCCCTACTCTCTCTGCAGGGATTGCAGTTGAAGGTTTTCATCCCAGGCCTGTGTGCCAGGCCTGAAGTGAGTCTGGAGGGGATAAGGTGGAGTAGGTTGGGGAGGAAGCTGTCACTGGGCCTGGGCTAGGGCTGGATCTGGGGATCCCCAGAATGCGGCAGAAATTCTAATTCGGCAGGCAGTGTGTGTGGGGTGCTGTGGAGTGTTGGTGGGGTCCCAGGGTGGTGGAAGAGGATCACACCCATGCTGTGCCTGGGCTTGGACCAGCAGGTCCCACTCGCACAGGGTAGCAGGAAGCTCTCCCACACACTCAGGGGGGCCTGGACTAGGACTGGATATGGGGGTCCCCAGAACACTGCAGAAATTCTCAATCGGCAGGCAGCATCAGGGGGTGCTGCGTAGTGGTGTGGGGGTCCCAAGGGGGTGGAAGAGGGTCTCACCCAAGCCATGCCTGGGCTGGGACCAGCAGGTCCCACTGGTGCAGGGTAGCAGGAAGCTCTCCAACACACTCACTGGGCCTGGGCTAGGACTGGATCTGGGGGTCTTCAGAATGCAGCAGAAATTCTCACTCAGCAGGCTGGGTGGGGGAGGTTCTGCGGAGAGGTGGTGGTGGTCCAAAAGGAGTGGAAGAGGGTCTCACTTTTTCTACGCCTGGGCTGGGACAGTCATGTCCCACCGGCACAGGGGAGCTGGAAGCTCTCCCACACACTCACCATGGCCTGGGGTAGGACTGGATCTGGAGAAACAAATATCAATGAGACAGTTCCAAAACTGATTAATCAGACTGTTTCAGTAATTAACACACTGTACATTGTTATCTTCCTAGTGGTTATCCATAGTGCAAGAAGCAGACAGGATATCCTGTCCAACCAGTATTAGTAGAGCACTTTCTTCTCCTTGAATTAAGTGAAAGTAGCTGAATATCTACCCTACTTATTCTGCATATATAGATAGAAAATGGTCCTTCCTTTGTATCACAATTTTTTGTTTAGTACTATCAGAAATGTGTATTCCATTGGCATCTAGATATGATAGGTGCGTGAATTCAACAAAACAATGCAGCAAACTCCAGCAGTCTACAATAGTAGTGGGTTACCCACAGAAGTTGTTGAATTGAGCTTTTCACAGCTCAGCATATTAATATGGCTTTACTTTATTTCATTTTTATTTTGCAATTTATTTTACTTTTCTTTAATTTTTTTTTCATAATTTTTTTTTGGAAACAAATAGCAATGAGACAGTTTCAAACCAAGTTGGTAGGACAGTTTCAATAATTAATAGATTGGGGCCGGGGAATTGGCTCAGTGGAATAAGCACTTCTCTGGCAAATGCAAGGACCTGAGTTCAATCCCCGGTTCCGCCAAAAAAAATCAATAAAATAAAAAAAAATTAACACATTGCATATATTTTTCCTAGTGGTTAATTGCTGTACAAGATGTGGACATGATATCGTATTTACAAGCACCATTAGAACAAATCCCTCTATTCATTAAGAGAATGTAAGTATATGTCTATTCTAAACACTTTGAATACACAGATACAAAATGGACATTCATCTGATTCCCCTTTTTTGGTTAAGTTCCATTATTTGAATATTATAGATGTGTAAACTCAGCAAAATATTCTAAAAGAGTCCAGTAGCCCATAATAGTATTGGGTCTTCCGCTTGACTGGCAATGTCAGAAATTGTTGACCTGAGTCCCCTACAGCTCAACATAACACCATGGCTTTACTACTTATACTTCGTTTTTATACTTTTCTGCTGGATGGTTAAGACCAAGGTAAAGCAAGACCAGTGCAACAAGACTTGTAGCTTTTGGGTCTGATAAGGTCAGTGAAATTCCCTCAGGATTCATGTTCAGATCCTGTACCTCAGATTGTAGATCCTATGTCAATGTCAGCCATGTGGATGAGTCACGGCCATTGCTTGGCCAATGTGCTCTCTGTGAAAACCTGAGAGAATGTTTTCTCTCCACATAACTCTCCTTGTGCACACTCTACATCTTCAATCACTTCCCTCTTTGGCCCCATAATCTCCTTGATCAGAAAGGTTGGGACACTACCGAGTTATGTGACGTTACAGTACAATTTCTCATATGTCCTGAGTCTTAATTGACCTTGGAAGGCTAGGGTCAAAATGTTGGTTTTCCTTGCATTCCTCCTTTTTCTCTCATTTTGGTCTGCAAACTTAGGTTGTTAACCCTCCAGAAGACAAGCTTATTGTTATTACCATACAACTTAGGCTGTTAAGCTTATCCTCAGTATCTGTCTGAATATCAAACATCTTAGACATAACATGGAACAGGTATTTTTTCATCAAATGTTGATATGTTGATCTTTAAGTCCCTAGAGAATATGATGAAAAAACATTTAAATGTTAGAATATATTTTAAAAATAGGTATAAAGAATTATATAATTTTTATGTTTACAAATAAGTCCAGATATCGAACCATATACAAGCTCAAAATTGGAGAGTCCCACAACTTTTCTTTTCTGACTCTTGCCTTCATTCACCACTCCCTCTTTTTGAACAATCATCTACCTGAGAGACAGCACAGCAACAATGGTCATGTCATGATAAGCAGACTGTATTCAGAAGGCCGGAACAACAGGCACTCCAAGCATGAAACTACTATTACAGATTACCATCCTCAGTGCAGTTGCTTATTTCACAGGTATCAGTATATATCGTTAGTCAGGGTGAGAATCTTTCCAATTAACTGCTATATTAAAAAATCTTCTGTAGATTCTCAGGATCATTGCCTTGCGCATTTTCTATATATAACTGTATGGCTGGTCACTGTCATGTTTCCTAGCATTTTTCCTTTCCCTCTCTTAATTAGTCCTTGAGTTCCTGCTTTCCTTTTACTTGTATTATACATTTCTATTTGTATTTCTTCTTTTGAGTTCTTATACTAGGGAAACTATTTGATATTTTCACATGTGTATCTGGTTTATTTCACTTATGAGTATATCTTCAAGTGGCATCCACTTCAATATAAAGGCTTCGACTTTATCATTCTTTATAGCTGAGTAATACTCCATTGTGTAAAAATGCCACATCTTTTTCAACCACTCTTCAAGTGATGGGCATCTTGGTTGTTTCCAAGATTTGGCTATCACAAATTGTGCTGCTATAAACACATGCACACATATATCCCTATGATATGATGTTTTCAGATCCTCTGGGACAATTCCCAGTGGAGGAATAGTTGGTAAATGGGATTTCCTGTCCAACTTTTCTAAGTAGTCTCTACACTGATTTCCATAATGGTTGCACTAGTCTACAGTCCCACCAGCAGTGGAGAAGGGTTCCTTTTTCACCACAGCCTCTCCAACATTGGTTGTCAGTTGATTTCTTTATGATAACCATTCTTTTGGGGTTTGATGATATCTCAATTTTGTTTTAATTTGCTATTCATGGATGGCTGGCTAGTGATGTGAAGCATTTTTATATATATTTATTTGCTTCTTTAATTTCATCCTTTAAGAAGTGTGTGTTCATCTCAGATGCGAATTTCTGGATTGGGTCTTTAAATTTTGGGGCTCTAGTGTTTTTTTAGTTCTTTACAAATTCTAGAGAGCAGACCTTTGTCTGAGTCCTTATTTGTCATGATTTTTTCCACAGTTGTGGGTTGCCTTTTCACTTTTTTGGTAATTTCTTTTGACGTGAAGAATCTTCTCAGTAAGAGCAGGTCCCAGTTGTTAATTCTTTCATCTGTTTCTCGTGCAATTTGATTTTTGTTCATGAACTCTTTGCCTACTCCTATGTCTTCAAGAGTTTCTCCTACTTTCTCTTCCAGGAGATTTAGTGTCTCTGCTTTAATGTTTAGATCTTAAATCCATTTTGACTTCAGTTTAGTGCATGGTGATAGACCTGGGTCAAGTTTTAATTTTTGGCATATAGAGAGCCAGATTTTCTAGCTCCATTTGTTAAAGATGCTATCTTTCTACTAGTGAGTACATTTGACCCCTCTGTCAAAGATAAGGTGGCTGAGTGTGTTCGTCGGGGATTCAGTTTCTTCTAATCTATTCCATTGATCTTCAGGTCTACTTTGTTTCCAGTACCATGCTGATTTTATCATAGTAGCCTTATAGTATAATTTCAAGTCAGGAATTGTATGCCTCCTGCCTTGTCTTTATTGCCGAGGATTGCCTTTGCTATTCTAGGTCTTTTCTGCTTCCAAATAAATTTTAGGAATGATTTCTGTAAGCCTGGGAGGTATGTTGGTGGTAGTCTGATAGGGATTGCATTATATCTGTACAGCAATTTTGGGAGTATGGCCATCTTCACAATGTTCATTCTTCCTATCCAGCAGCATGGAATATCTTCCCATTTTCTGAAATCCTTTATGATCTCTTTTTTCAGAGTACTGTAATTTTCCTTGCAAAGATCTTCGACTTCTTTAGTTAGATGAATTCTAAGGTATTTGATTTTCCTTGGTGCTACTGTGATAGGTATTGTTTCTACAATTTCCCTCTCAGTGTGTTTGTTATCTGTGTAGAGGAATGCTTTTGACTTTTGAGTATTGACTTTATAACCTGCTATGCTACTGAATTTCTCTATTAGTTCTAGTAGCTTCTTGGTGGAGTTTTTTGGGTCTTCCAGGTAATGTATCATGTCATCTGCAAATAATGATAATTTAACTTCTTTACCTATTCTTATTCTTTTTATTTCTTTCTCTAGTCTAACGGCTGTAGCTAATGATTCCAGAACTATATTGAAGAGGAGTGGCAATAGAGGACATTCTTGTCTTCTACCAGATGTAAGAGTAAAAGATTTCAGTTTTTCCCCATTTAGAATTATGTTCACCTTTGGGTTTTCATAAATGGCTTTTACCAGATTGAAGTAGAGGCCATCTATTCCAATTTTCTGTAGGAGTTTGAACACGAATGAGTGTTGGACTTTGTCAAAAGCCTTTTCTGCATCAATGGAGATGATCATGTGGTTATTAGTTTTTGCTCTATTGGTATAGTGTATTACATTTATAGATTTTCGAATATTGAACCATTCTTGCATCCCTGGGATGAATCCTACCTGGTCATGGTGTGGGATCTTCTTGATGATTTGCTGTATTCTATTTGCTAGGATTTTATTGAGGATTTTGGCATCTATGTTCATGAGGGAGATCGGCCTGTAGTTCTCTTTCTTAGTTGCATCTCTCCCTGGTTTTGGTATTAGTATAATACTTGCCTCCAGGAATGATTTTGGGAGGATTGCTTCCTTTTCAATTTCATGGAAGAGTTTGAGGAGTATAAGGACTACATCTCCTGTAAATTTCTTGTAGAATTCAGATGTGAATCCATCCGCACCTGGTCTTTTCTTTGTTGGTAGGTTTTTAATCACCTCTCGTATTTCATTGGCTGTTATTTGGCTATTGAGAGTGGTTATATCTTGTCGATTCAGTTGTGGTAATTTGTAACTGTTCAGGAATTTGTCCATTTCTTCTGTGTCTTCTATTGTATTGGAGTAAAGGTTCTCCAAGCATGTATTGATAATCTGAATTCCCCTGGGTCTGTGGTGATTATGCCCTTTACATTCCTTATTGCTTGTATTTGAATTTTTTCTTTCCTGTTTTTGTTGAGGTTAGCTAAGGGCTTATCAATTTTATTTTATCTTTCAAATAACCAGCTTTTTGATTCGTTAATTCTTTGAACTGTTTTCTTCATCTCAATTGAATTCATTTCTGCTCTCATTTTTATGATTTCTTCCTGTCTTTGGGTCTGGCTTTTGTTTGCTCTTCCTTTTCTAGATGTTGGAGATGCATCATTAGGGTGTTTATATGTTCCCATTCTGTTTTCCTGATGGGTGAGTTCACGGCTATAAATTTCCCTCTGAGAACTGCTTTCATCGCATCTCATAAATTCTGACATGTTATGGTTGAATTTTCATTGAATTGTAGATGTTGTTGAATTTCTTGTTTTATTTCATCTATGACTCATTAATTGCTGAATAGGGTGTTGTTCAATTTCTATGTATTTACGAGATTTTTCTAGTTTCTTTTATTGCTTATTTCCAGTTCCATTTTACTGTGTTCAGATAATATGCATGTGATAATTTCTGTTTTTTTGCATATACTTAAGCATGACCTGTGGACCAGTATGTGGTCTATTTTAGAACATGACCCATGTGCAGCTGAGAAAAATGTGTATTCATCCTTGTTTGGGTAGAACACTCTGTACATGTTCACCAAGTCCCTTTGTTCCAAACGCTGGTTCAGTTCTCCTACTTTTTGTTATTTTTTTTGCCTTGTTGACCTACCTATTTCAGTAAGGGGATATTTAATGTTCCTGTTAAGGTTGTGGTATTAGACATGAGATTTTTCATGCCCATTAAGATTTGCTTTTTATAGTTGGGTGCTCCCATGTTTGGTGCATTGATATTGTGAGTGTTACCTCTTCCTCTTGAATTTTTCCCCTAACCATTATATAGTGGCCTTCTTTATTTCATTTGATCATTCTTGGTTTGAAGTTGAGACTGTCTGAAAATAGAATTGTTACTCCTGTTTTTTTCTGAGGTGCTGGGTTGTTTATTATTATTTTCCGTCCTTTGACTTTCAGTCTATGAATTTCTTTATGAGTTCAATGTGTTTCTTGTATGCAGCATAATTTCGGATTTTGTTTCCCAATCCACTGTTCGAGTCTATTTCTCTTAATTGGTGAATTGAATCCATTGAACATGATGTTCATAATTCAAATGTGTTGACTTAGAATTGATGTGTTATTTACCTGCTGTTGTTTACTCCTTTTTCTCCTTTGTTTAATTGTTTGCCCTATTTAGTGGTATCCTTCTTTTCTCATTCATGGAGCTCAGATAATTTTGGTCTCATTCTACAACATCTGTCAGCAGTCTGTGTTGGGTTGGCTTTGTCATCATGAAACTCTTTAGTTGTTCTTTGTCATTGAAGTATTTCACATCTCCATGAAACTTTACAGAGACTTTTGTGGGGTATAGTTATTTGGCTAGGAATTTGTTTTCATACAGGACTTGGAGTACTCTGCTCCATGCTCTTCTTGTCTTTACACCCATAATTCTGATGGCTTTCCTTTGAATGTGATCTTCTTCTTTTATCTAGTGGTTTTCAATATATTATTCTTGTGGTGGATTTCTGGCATCTTGACTATTATATGTCGTGGTGTGTTTTTAATTGGGTTGAAGATATTTGGCATTCTGTATGCTTCTGTTACCTGAATATCAGGTTGTTTCCTCATACTTGGGGAGTTTTCTGCTAATACTTTTGCCCATATTCTTTTTATATAATTTGTATTGAAAAACCTTGGAATTAATCTAATTAAAGAATTTATAGATCTTTTCAAGGAAAACTACAGTACTCTTAAGAGATGCTAAAAGATTTCAGAATATGGAAAAATATTTCTTTCTCCTGGATTGGTACAACCAACTTTGTAAACATGGCCAAACTCCCAAAATTGCTGTACAGATTTAATGCAATCCCTATCACACTACTGCCAACATACCTCAGCAATCTAAAGAAACTGATCCTAAAATTCATTTGGAACCGGAAAAAACCTAGAATAGCAAAGGCAATCTTGGGCAACAAAGACAAGACAGGAGGCATTACGATTCCTGAATTGACATTATACTACAAGGCTATAGCATGGTACTCACAAAAAAATATACCTGATGATCATTGGAATAGATTAGAGCATGATGCAGACTCTAGGATGACACTGAGCCACTTATCTTTGACAAAGGAGCCAAACATACTCACTGGAAGAAAGATATCCTCTTTAACAAATGGTCCTGGAAAAACCTGCTTACTACATGCTGAAAACTGAAGCTTGGCACAAAACTATCACCATGCACTTAGCTAAAGTGAATATGGATTAAACATCTAAACATTAAAAAAAAAACACAAAATCTCCTGGAAGAGGTAGTAGGAGGAACTCTTGAAGACATAGGGGTAGGCAAAGTGTTCATGAATGAAAATCAAATCGCATGGGAAACACTTATAAGAATTAACAACTGGAACCTCCTCTGGATGAGAAGTTTTTGCACGTCAAAAGAAATTACCAACAAAGTGAAAAGACAATGCACAAATGTGAAAAAAATACTCAGACAAAGGTCTGCTTTCTTACATTTATAAAGAACTAAAAAACACTAGGGCTCCAAAATTTAAAGACCTAGTCCAGAAATGGGCATCTGAGATGAACACACACTTCTCAGTGGATGAAGCTTAAAGAAACAAATAAATATATGAAAAAATGCTCCACATCACTAGCCATCTGTGAAATGCAAATTAAAACAGCATTGAGATTACATCTCACCCTCCAAAAATGTTTATCATAAAGAAATTAACCAACAAATGTGGGAGAGGCTGTGGGGAAAAGGGAACCCTTCTCCACTGCTTTTGCAAATATAGACTTGTGCAACTGTTATGGAAATCAGTGTGGAGACTCCTTAGAATACTTGGACTGGAAATCCCATTTAAACCAGCCTTCCTTAGTGAGAATTTTCCAAGAGGATCTGAAAAAATCATATCATAGTGACATATGTGTACTTATGTTTATAGCAACACAATTTGTGAGAGCCATATCTTGAAAACAACCATGATGCCTGTCACCTGAAGAATGGATGAAAAAGTGGCATTTATATACAATGGAGTATTACTGAGTTATAAAGAATGATAAACTTGAAGCCTTTATATTTAAGTGGATGTTAATTCAAGATATACTCATAAGTGAAATAAACCAGACACACATGTGTAAATATGACATAGTTTCCCTAGTATAAGAACTCAAAAGTGGAAATACAAATAGAAAGGTATAATACAACTAAAAGGAAAGCAAGAAATTGAGTACTAAGAAATTAAAAGAGCAAAAGGAGAAAGGCTAGGAAACATGTCATGGCAAGCAATATATTTATATGTAGAAGAGGGGAAAGGCAGTGATCCTGAGAATCTTCAGAAGATTTTTGAATCTAGCAGTTAAGTGGAATGATTCCTCCCGTGACTAACTATGTATAGATACACCTGTGAACTAAGCAACTGCATTGAAGATGGCAATTTGTAATACTAGGTTCATGCTTGAAGTGCCTATCACTCAGTTCTTCTGAATATGGCCTGCTTGTGATGACATGCCAGTTGCTACTGTGCTGTTTCTCGGGTAGATGATTGTACAAAAAGAAGGGGGTGTTGAATGAAGGCAGGAGACAGGAAAAGGAATGTTGCATGATGTCCTGCTACAAGGTTGCATGTTGTTAGATTTCTGGACTTATGTGTAAACATAACAATTATATAATTCCTTATGCTTATTTTCAAAATATTTCTAAAATTTTGTTTCTTCATCATATTCTGTAGGGACTTAAAGTTCAACATATCAATACTTGATGAAAAATACCTGTTACATGTTATGCCTAAGATATTTGATATTCAGACAGATAGTGGGGTTAACAGCCTAGGTTCTATGGTAATAACAATAAGCTTCTCTTCTGGAGGGTTAACAACCTAAGTTTGCAGACCAAAAATTAGAGAAAAAGGAGGGCTGCAAGGAAAGCCAACATTTTGGCCCTAGCCTTCTAAGGTCAATTAAGACTCAGGACGTATGAGAACTTGTACTGTAACGTCATGTAACTCAGTAGTGTCCCAAATTTTCTGATCAAGGAGATTATGGGGCCACAGAGGAAAGTGATCGATGATGTAGAGTGTGCCTAAGGAGAGTCACAAGGAGAGAAAACATTCTCTTAGGCTTTCACAGAGAACACATTGGCCAATCAATGGCCGTGACTCATCCACAGGGCGACACTGACAAAGGATCTACAATCTGAGGTACAGGATCTCAGAATAAATCCTGAGGGGATTTCACTGAGCTTATCAGATCCAAAACCTACAATTCTTGTTACCTAGGTCTTGCTTTATCTTGTTCTTAACCATCCAGCAGAAAAATATAAAAATGAAGTATAAGAAGTAAAGCCATGGTGTTTTGTTGAGCTGTAGGGGACACAGGTCAACAACCTCTGACATTGCCAGTGATGCAGAAGACGCAATACTATTATGGACTACAGGACTCTTTTGGAATAGTTTGCTGAGTTCACGCATCTAAAATATTCAAATGACAGAAGTAAACAAAAAAGGGGATACAGATGAATGTCCATTTTGTATCTGTATATTCAAAATTGTTAGGATAGATATATAACTACATTCTCTTAATTCAATGAATAGAGAGATTTGTTCTAATAGTGTTTGTAAATAGGATATCATGGCTGCATCTTCTAGAACAATTAACCACTAGGAAGACTGTATGTAACGTGTTAATTATTGGTACTGTCCCACTAATTTGATTTGAAACTGTCTCATTGCTATTTATTTCTCAATAAATTATGGAAAAAAGTTTAAAAAACTTGCAAATCTGATGAAAAACCCATGAACTTCTCAATGTGCTTGTGACATTTCAGTTGTTGTTGTTTTTTGGCAGAACCGTGGTTTGAACTCAGGCCCTTGCGCTTGCCAGGGAAGCACTTATTCTACTGAGCTATCTCCCCGGTCCATTGTTTTCAATGAATAGTCTGTTTTTTACATTTATTTTTAAAGGGAATAAAAATAATAAAAGAAACACATTAGAAATGACACAAGGTTTCACTAAACAAAATGGTAGAAATTTAAAAAATTGGTATATTGCATCTGTTGTTTTCAAATTAGTTGTTCACCTTACCAAATAGAGATATAAAAAAGGTTAAAAAATTAAGCATTAACTATTATTTTCAATAAAACAGTAGAAATCAGTGGTACTATTATGCGAACTGTTATGCATATATATATATATATATATATATATATATATATATATCCCCCTTCTTTATATGTATTTAGTAGAAGGACTACAACGTCTCACTACTAGATGAGAGTTGTAGTGATACTCCTGTTTTCAGCCTCCCAAGCCTTGGGATTACAGGCATGCACCACCACAACCAGTCTCATTTGCCCTCTCAGCGCACCATGGGTGCTGGGTTGTCACAGCACACAGGTGATCAAATCCATCTCTGAGTCTGCCTAAGGAGGTGCTTTAATTCACTGATCTATTTCACCGGTCCTTAGTTGTTTTTATTTTTATTATTATTTTCTTTATATAATCTTTTCTTTCTTTCTATCTTTCATTTTAGTGAAGAGCAGTGATATTGACTTTTGGGTAATGACTTTATAACCTGCTATGCTACTGAATTTCTTTATTAATTCTAGTAGCTTCTTGCTGGAGTTTTTTGGGTCTTTCAAGTAAAGTATCATGTCATCTGCAAATAATGATAATTTAAATTCTTCTTTGCCTATTCGTATTCCTTTTATTTCTTTCTCTTGTCTAATGGCTGTACCTAATGATTCCAGAACTATATTGAATAGGAGGGGTGATAGAGGACATACTTGTCTTGTACCAGAACTAAGAGTAAAAGATTTCAGTTTTTCCCCATTTAGGATTATGTTAACTGTTGGGTTTTCATAAATGGCTTTTACCAGATTGAAGTACAGGTCATCTATTCCAATTTTCTGTAGGAATTTGAACATGAATAAAGCCTTTTCTGCATCAATGGAGATGATCATGTGGTTTTTAGTTTTTGCTCTATTGATATTGTGTATTACATTGATAGATTTTCAAATATTGAAACATCCTTGCATCCCTGGGATGAATCTTACCTGGCCATGGTGTATGATCTTCTTGATGATTTGCTGTATTCTATTTGCTAGGATTTTATTGAGGATTTTGGCATCTATGTTCATGAGGGAGATAGGCCTGTAGTTCTCTTTCTTACTTGCGTCTTTCCCTGGTTTTTGTATCAGTATAATACTTGCCTCCAGGAATGATTTTGGGAGGATTGCTTTCCTTTCAATTTCATGGAAGGGTCTGAGGAGTGTAGGGACTACATCTTCTGTAAATTTCTTGTAGAATTCAGCTGTGAATCCATCCGGACTTGGACTTTTCTTTGCCGGTAGGTTTTTACTTACATCTCGTATTTCATTGGCTGTTATTGGGCTATTGAGAGTGGTTATATCTTGTCGATTCAGTTGTGGTAATTTGTACCTTTCTAGGAATCTGTCCATTTTTTCTGTGTCTTCTATTCTGTGAGAGTAAAGATTCTCAAAGTAGCTATTGATAATCTTCTGAATTTCCACTGGGTCTGTGATAATTACACCCTTTTCATTCCTTATTGCTTGTATTTGAATTTTTTCTTTCCTCTTTTCGATGAGGTTAGCTAGAGGCTTATCGATTTTATTTAATCTTTCAAAGAACCAGATTTTTGCTTTTTTAATTCTTTAAACTGTTTTCTTCATCTCAATTAAATTAATTTTTGCTCTAAGCTTTATGATTTCTTCCTGTATTTGGGCTCTGGGTTTGGTTTGCTCTTCCTTTTCTGGTTGTTGAAGGTGCAGCTATAGGGTGTTTATTTGTCCCTCGTCCCTGCGCCTCCTTGCAGGTGCTTTAATCCATTGAGCTATTTGGCTAGCCCTTTTCTGTCTAATTTTTGGTCTACAAACATTAGTTGCTAAACATCCAGAAGATAAATTTAAAATTATAACCCTGTAACTTAGGCAGTTGAGCCTAACATCACTGTCTCAATATCAAACACATTAGACATAACATGGAACTACTATTTTCCAACAATAATGTATATTCTGAACTTTAAATCCCTGCAGAATGGAAAACAAACAATTATACATTTTTACACAGAAATTGAGAAATCAAACCATATACAAAATTTTAACAGGACAATCATAAGACATTTTTTTCCCTGTCTCTTGTTCTCTTTTAATATCTTTTTTTTGTTTTTAGAAATATTTATTTTAAAGAGAGTGTAGCAATAATTGGTATGATATTAGAAGTAGTACACATTTAGAAGACCAAAATGATAGGTATTTCAAGCATGATTTTAGTATTACATATTGCTATCCTCAGTTTAGTTGCTTAGTTCACAGATATCAGCATATAGAGTTAGTCAAGGTGAGAATTCCACCCATTAACTGCTATTTTCAAAAACATGATGGAGATTCTTAGGACCATCGACTTTTTAAAATATTAATTTTATTTAGAAAGAACTAGCTTTGCCTTAAACATCTTGTTTACATAAATGTATGGTTTTGCCCCTGCCATATTTGCTAACTTTTCTCCTTTTCCTCTCTTTCTTGTTTAACCCTTAAGTTCTTGTTTTCTATTTAACTGTGTTATACCTTTCAATTTTTATTTCTTCTTCTGAGTTCTTACATGAGGGAGACAATACAATGTTTACACATGTGGGTCTGATTTACTTCACTTATGAGTATATCTTCAAGTGGTATACACTTATATGTAAAGGCTTTGAGTTTATCATATCTCATAGCTGAGTAATACTCCATTGTGTAAAAACACCACATCTTTTTCATCCATTCCTGATGTGATGGGCATTTTGGTTGTTTTTAAGGTTTGGCTATCACAAATTGTACTGCTATAAACATATGAGCACGTTTATTTTTATGTTATGATATTTTCAGATCTTTTGGAAAAATTCCCAATGGGGGATAGCTGGATTGAATCGGATTTTCAGTCCTGGTTTTTTGAGGAGTCTCCACACTGATTTCCATAATGGTTGCTGCAATCTGCATTCCCACCATCAGTGGAGAAGTGTTCCTTTTTCCCCACAGCCTCTCCAACATTTGTTGTTTGTTGATTCCTTTATGATTGTCATTCTTTCTGGGGTGAGATGGTATCTCAGCATTATTTTAATTTGCATTTCATGAATGGCCAGTAGCGTGGAACATTTTTTCATGTATTTCTTTTCTTTTTTTTTGGCAGAACCAGGGATTGAACTCAGGCCCTTGCACTTGCCAGAGAAGCACTTATTCCACTGAACTGTCTCCCCAGCCCCTTTTTCACGTATTTCTTTTCTTCTTGTATTCTTCCTCTGAGAAGTGTGTGCTCATCTTGGATACCATTTTTGCATTGTGTCTTTAAATTCTGGGGCCGAAATATTACTTAGCTCTTTATAAATTCTAGATAGAAGACCTTTGTCTGAGTACTTATTAGTTAAGATTTTTTTTTGAAATTTGTATTTAGACTTTTCTCTTTGTTGGTAATTCCTTTTGACATTCCTTCTAAGAAGAGAAGGTCCCAGTTGATAATTCTTTCAAGCATTTTCCAAGCAGTTTGATTTTTATTCATGAACTCTTGGCCTACCCCTGTGTCTTCAAGAGTTCCTCCTACTTTCTCTTCCAGGAGATTTAGTGTTTCTGCTTTAATGTTTAGATCTTTGATCCATTTTGACTTTAGTTTAGCACATGGTGATAGACCTGGCTCAAGTTTTAGTTTTGGCATGTAGAGAGCCAGTTTTTCCAGCACCATTTGCTAAAGTTCTTTCTTCCAGTAACTTGTTTGACCCCTTTTTCTAAGATAAGTTGGCTGAGTGTGTTTGTAGTTGCTGCAGCATCTTCTAATCTATTCCTCTGATCCTCAGGTCTATTTTTTTTTTTTCAAGTTCCATGCACAATTTTATCACAATAGCTTTGTAATACAATTTCAAGTTGGAAATTGTAATGCCTCCTACCTTGCTTTTGTTCCCCAGGATTGCCTTTGGTATTCTAGGTTTTTTCTGGTCCAAAATAAATTTTTGGAATGATTTCTCTAGGTCTGTTAGGTATGTTGGTGGTATTTTGATAGGGATTGCATTAAAACTGTACAACAATTTTGGGAGTATGGCCATTTTCACAATGTTGTGTCTTCCCATCCAGGAGCAGGGAATATCTTTCCATTTTCTTATATCCACTATGATGTCTTTTTCTAGAGTAGTGTAATTTTTATTGAACAGATCTGTTACTTCTTTAGTTAGGTTAATTCCTAAGCATTTCATTTTCTGCAGTGCTATTTTAAAAGGTGTTGTGTCTCTAATTTCTCTCTCAGTGTTTTGTTTTTAATCTGTATAGAACAGTGCTATTGATGTTTGGATATTGCCTTTTATCCTGCTATGCTACTGAATTTGTGTATTAATTTGAGGAGCCTCTGGGTGGAGTTTTTTTGGTCTTCCAAGTAGAATATCATGTCATCTGCAAATAATGATAGTTTAACTTCTTCTTTACCTATTCTTCTTCCTTTTATTCCTCTCACTTGTCTAAAGGCTCCAGCTAATGATTCCAGAACTATATTGAACAGGAGGGTGATAGAGGATATCCTTCTCTTGTACCAGATCTGAGAGTAAAAGACTTCAGTTTTTCCCCATTTAGAATTATGTTAGCAGTTGGATTGTCGTAGGTGATCTTTATCAAATTGAGGTAGAGGCCGTGTATTCCAATTTTCTATAGGACTTTGAACATGAAATAGTGTTGGACTTTGTGAAAAGCTTTTTCTGCTTCAATTGAGATGATCATGTAGTGTTTGAATTTGGCTGTATTGATACAGTGTATTACATTTATAGATTTGTGTATGTTGTACCGTCCTTGCATTCCTGGTATGAATCTTACCTGGTCATGGTATGTATTCCTCTTGATGATTTGCTTGCTGTATTCTATTTGCTAGGATTTTATTGAGGATATTTGCATCTATGTTCCTGAGGGAGATTGGCCTGTAGTTCTCTTTCTTATTTGCATCTTTTCCTGGTTTTGGTATCAGTATAAAAGTTGCCTCTAAGAATGATTTTGGGAGAGTCATTACCTTTTCCATTTCATTGAAGAGTTTGAGGAGTATTGGGATTATATCTTCTGCAAATTTCTTATAGAATTCAGCTGTAAATCCATCAGGACTTGGAATTTTCTTTGTCTTTAGGTTTTTTAAAATTATATTTTGAATTTTAATCGCCATTATTGGATTATCGATAGTTCTTATATCTTCCTGATTCAGTTTTGTTAATTTATAACTATCTAGGAATCTGTCCATTTCTTCTGTGTCTTTGATTCTCTGACAGTAAACATTCTCAAAATAGCTGTTGATGATGTTATGAATTACCATGACGTCTGTGGTAATTTCACCCTTTTCATTCATTATTGCTTGAGTTTGAGTTTTTTCTTTCCTCTGTTTGATGAGGTTAGGTAGGGGCTTCTCCATTTTATTTAAGCTTTAAAAGACCCAGCTTTTTAGGAGATTATGGGGCCAAAGAGGAAAGTGATTGATGATGTAGAGTGTGCCTAAGGAGGGTCACATGGAGAGAAAACACTCTCTCAAGCTTTCACAGAGAGCACATTGGCCAAGCAATGGCCGTGACTCATCCACATGGCTGACATTGACAAAGGTTCTACAATCTGAGGTACAGGATCTCAGGATAAATCCTGAGGGGATTTCACTGACCTTATCAGACCCAAAAGCTACAACTCTTGTTGCATAGGTCCTGCTTTACCTTGGTCTTAACCATCCAGTAGAAAAGTATGAAGACAAAATATAAGAAGGAAAGCCATGCTGTTATGTTGAGCTGTGGGGGACTCAGGTCAACAATTTCTGACATTGCCAGTTAAACAGAAGTCCCAATGCTATTATGGGCTACTGGACTCTTTTAGAATATTTTCCTGAGTTTATACACATATAATATTCAAATAACGGAACTTAGCAAAAAAAAAAAGGGTATACAGATAAATGTCCATTTTGTATCTGTGTATTCAAAGTGGTTAGGATAGATATATAGTTACATTCTCTTAATGAATAGAATGATTTGTTCTGGTGGTATTTGTAAGTAGGATCTCAGGTCCGCATCTTGTACAGCAATTACCCACTAAGAAGAATGTATGCAGTGTGTTAATTATTGAAACTGTCCTAGCAATTTTATTTGAAACTGTCTCATTGCTATTTATCAATAAAATTATGATAAAAATAAAAATAAATAAATGGCTTTCACCAGAAAAAAAATCTGCTTTTTGATTCATTAATTCTTTGTATTGTTTTCTTCATCTTGATTGCAGTGATTTCTGCACTAATCTTTGTAATTTACTCCATCTTTTGGTTTAGAGTTTGCTTTTCTTTTTTCAGATGTTTGAGCTGCAGCATTAATGTATTTATTGGTTGCCATTGTTTTTTCCTAATGTGTGAGTTCACAGCTATAAATTTCCCTCTATGATCTAGTTTCATTGCATCCAATGAGTTCTGATAAGTTGTACTAGAATTTTCATTGATTTGTAAATATTGTTTAATTTGTTCTTAATTTGATCTGTAAGTCATTGGTTGCTGAGGTAGGTGTTGTTTAATTTCCATGTATTTATGGGGTTTTTGTGGTTTCTTTTCTTGTTTATTTCCTGTTTCCTTGCACTGTGGTCAGATAACATGCATGGATAATTTATGTTCTCTTGTATATACTTATGAATGATTTATGGATAGTTTGTGGTCTATTTTAGAGAATGTCCCATGTCTGACAACATTGTGTATTCAGGTGTGGTTGGTTGGAATACTGTGTATATGTCCACTAAGTCTATTTTTTCCATGTTCTGGTTTATTCTGCTACTTCTCATCTAATTTTCTTTGTGATTGGCCTATGTTCTTGGGAGAAGGAGGTGTTAAGGTCTCATGTTAAGGAAGTGATATTGAATATTAGACTTTTCATATCCTTTAAGATTTGTCTCATATAGTTGGGTGCTCCCGTGTTTGGTGCATACATATTTATAAGTGTTACCTCTTCCTCTTGTATTTTTCCCATAACCAGTATGTAGTGGCCTTCTTTCTTTCTTTTGATGAATTTTGGTTTGAAGTTCAGACTTTCTGCAAACTGGATTGCTACTTCTACTTTTTTCTGAGGTACATCCTTTGGTTTTTAGGCTATGTATTTTTTATGGGTTAAATATGTTTCTTATGTATAGCATATTGTTGCATTTTGCTTCCTAATCCACTCTGCCAACTTATTTATGTTAATTGGTGAATTTAATCTATTTACATTTATGGTTATAACTGAGCTGTATTGACTTATGATTGACATGGTATTTGCCTGCTGTTGTATACCACTTTCTCTCCTGTGTTTAATTTTTCATCATATTTAGTGGGTTCTTTCCATTGTCTTTTGTGGAGTTGTGGTCATTTTGCTCCTTCTCTAGAATATCTCTTAGTAATCTGTGTAGGGTTGTCTTTTGTTATCATGAAATTCTTTAGTTCTTCTTTATCATGGAAGTATTTCACTTCTTCATCAATCTTGAGAGTTTTTCATGGTATAACAGTCTGCGTTGGAATGAGTTTTCTTGGGAGACTTCAAGTACTTTGATCCATGCTCTTCTTGACTTGATGGTTTATGCAGTGAAATTTACCATTATTCTGATGAGTTTTCCTTTAAATGTGATGTATGTGCTTTCTTCAGCATCTTTTGGTATATTGATCTTATACTGGATTTCTGGGATCTTGATTATTATATGTCTCAGTGTGTTTTTAATTGGATTGATGTTATTTGCAGTGCTATATGCTTCAGTTAACTGAATGTCATATTGTTTCCCCATATTTGGGAAGTTTTCTACTATTACTTCTCCCCATATTCGTTTTGTATCATTTGTACTGACTCCTGCTTCTCCATTGATGCTTACTAGTCTTACATTGTTCATCTTTGCATTGTCTTGCAGATGTTAAATTGTTTTTTTTTTTGCATCCTAGTTGTTTTTAAGAGATCTTTTCTTACCTTTTCGCCAGCTACAATGGTATCTTCAATGTCTAAATTTTATCTTGCCTTTCATTCAGATGGTTTTGCCAGATTTTGATTGAAGGTTTAATTTCCTGTGTTTCTCTTTGAACTTGCTTCATGGTTTCTTTCTTTTTATGAATTTCAGAAAAGTATTTCTGAAATGAATACATAGCATGGGATGAATAATAGATTACACATTGTAAATAAATTATTTACAAACTGAAATGAATATAATTATATAAAGTCTCCAAAATAAAAATGAAGAAGAAAGAATTTACAGATCAGTCATATAGTTCACTCTGTGCCAAAATCCAGAAACTTAGATTCATACAATTAGAATTCTTAAAGTAGAAAGGGGTAGGCAATACATATTTAAATATTTAAAATTTCTGAATTTTTGAACTTATAACACTATATTTCCAAGAAAAATGAACATTTTGTGCAAGAAATTTGAATAAAATCATACCTAGATATAAAAAATGAACTAATTCAGAACTTACTATAAAGAAAAAATCATTAAATCATATAGATAAAAAATATTAGCTATGAAGCTTCTCTTTTGGAGAGTTAACAACTTAAGTTTGCAAATCTAAAATTAAAGAAAAAGAAGAGCTGCAAGGACAGCCAACATTTTGGATCTAGCCTTTCAAGGTCAGTGAGTACTCAGGACATAGGAGAACCTGTACTGTAACATCATATAACTCAGTTGTTTACCAAATTTTCAGATCAAGGGGATGATGGGGCCACAGAAGAAAGGGATTGATGATGTAGAGTGTGCCTAAGGAGAGTCATGTGGAGAGAAAACATTCTCTCAGGCTTTCTCATTGAGCAAATTGGTCAAGCAATAGCTATGACTCATCCACGTGGCTGACAATGACAAAGTATCCAGAAACTGTGGTATCCAAATCCTGAGGGGATTTGACTGACCATGTCAGATACAAAAGTTACATTTCTTGTTATATAGTTCTTGCTTTATCTTGGTATTAACCATTCAGCAGAAAAGTATATAAAAAAAGTACAAAAAGTAAAACCATGTTAATAGGCTGAGATATAAAAGGCTCAAGTCAACAACTTCTGGCATTGCCAGTTCTACGGATAACCCACTACTATTATGGATTACTAGAATATATTGGAATTTTTGCTGAATTCACTCACCTACAATATTTCAACAACAATGGAATACCCTTCTCTGACAAAGCTAAAGAAAAAAAGGTGATACAAATGAAGTACCATTTTGTATGTGTATAATCGAAATAGGATAGGAGTGTGTGGGAGATCTTCTGCTCTCCCCTGCACCCATTGGACCTCTTTGGACCAAGCCCAGCCCCACTGTGAGAAGGAGACCATCTGTCGCACTCTTGGGACCCCTTTCCCCATGCACAGACCCCCACAAGCCCACCAAGTGAACGAGAAATTCTGCTGCGCTTTCAGGACCCACCAGACACAGACCAGGCCCAGGCCAGGTGAGAGTGGGGCCGAGCTTCTGTGCTCCCCTGAACTCCTTGGACCTCTCCAGAACAAGCCCAGGCCCACTGCATGAATGAGACCCTCCGACGTGCTCTCGGGACCGCTGCAGCTGTCTGCAGCCCTGTTAAACCTGCTGACTGAGTGAAAACTTCTGCCTCGCTCTCGGGATCCCCCAGATGCAGCCTATCCCAGGGCCTGCAAGTGTGTGGGAGAGCTTCCGCTCTCCCGTGCACCTCCTGGAACCCTCCACAACCAGCCCAGACCTGGCATACAGGCCTGGGGTGAAATTCTGCAGCTGAAGTCCATGCACAGAGACTAGGGGCCAAAACCAACCAACTAACCCAGGAGCAGAACATCTTGCCAGAGGGGAACAACAGGTTCACTTCCAAGGGCTACAGCAGAAAGGAGCTGAACACAACAACTAGACCCAACCCAGGCACAACTAGATGAACAGAAACTTAATATATCTGCATCTGAATTTCAGTAGATGCTAAGGTTATAAAGGCACCAAAGATCTACAAAAAAGTTCAGAGGACAGTGCTAAAAAAATGAAAAGAGAAGGAGCAAAATGCAATCTCAGACCCCTAGCCCACCCAGAACAAGAGCAGAGGAGACGACTATAGAAGAAATTGGGAATCACACAGCTGAAATGTCTGAATCAATACCGTATGAAGAAAAGAAACAACTATAGAAGGGTATAGAGGAACTCAGATCTGAAATAACCGCTGAAATAAAAAAAAGAAACCTCTGAATTAATAGTGTCTGAAGTAAAGAATCAAATGCAGAAACATACAGGGGAAATCAGATCAGAAATAATCTCTGTCATAAAAGATTTACAAACTGCTTCTCAAGAAGACATTCATGAGTCCTAGCCCAAGTCCGGTGAGTGTGTGGAGAGCTTCCTGCTACCCTGCGCCAGCGGGACCAGTCCCAGCCCAGTTGCAGAGTGGGCTGGACCATCTCCCACCCCCTCGGGCCACCCCCAACACTCTGCAGTACATTCCCCACCCCACCCGCTGAGTAGGAATTTCTTCTGACTTCCAGGAACCCCCAAAACCAGTCCTACCCCAGGTCTGCAGCGGGAAGGAGCTGAGCACAGCAGCCAGACCTAAGCCAGACACAGCTGGATAAGTCCAAACTCTGTAGAGCTCCACCTGAACTTCAGTACGTGTGAAGGTTATAACTACAGCAAAGATCTACAACAAAGGGCAGAAG
>NW_004524911.1:1253367-1255908 GCF_000260255.1 Octodon degus
TCACTGACCTTATCAGACCCAAAAGCTACAACTCTAGTTGCATAGGTCCTCCTTTACCTTGGTCTTAACCATCCAGCAGAAAAGTATGAAAACGAAGTATAATAAGTAAAGCCATGGTGTTATGTTGAGCTGTAGGGGACTCAGGTCAACAGTTTCTGATATTGCCAGTCAAGTGGAAGACCCAATACTATTATGTACTACTGGACTCTTTTAGAATATTTTGATGAGTTTACACACCTATGATATTCATATAATGGAACTTAACTAAAAAATTGATATGGATGAATGTCCATTTTGTATCTGTGTTTTCAAAGTGGTTAGGATAGATATATAGTTACATTCTCTTAACGAATAGAGGGATTTTTTCTAATTGTGTTTGCAAATAAGATATCATGTCCGCATCTTGTACAGCAATTAACCACTAGGAAGAATGTATGCAATGTGTTATTATTGAAACTGTCCTACCAATTTGAAAAAAAAAGAAGACATTCATAAAAAGTAGAGGAGATTAGAAAAACGATGGATTCCTTGAATGAGCAATACAGGAAGCATGAAGAAGAGTCAAAGAGTTATAGAGGAACTTAAAATCTCAATCACAAGCTTTCAAACCATTTGAGTGAAAGTGAAGATAGAGGTTCAGATCTTGAAGTTACTGTTGCAGCTAGTGAAATGGTAAGGAAAGATCTCTTAAAAACAACTAGGATGCAGGAAAAATAATGCATCACCAGAAAGAGGATGCAAATATGAACAGCGTGAGACTAATAGGTATCACTGACAAAGAAGGTGTCAATACAAATGATATAAAAAGAACATGGGCAGAAGTAATAGCAGAAAACTTCCCAAATATAAGGAAACATTCTGATATTCAGGTAACTGAAGCATAGAGAACTCCAAATAACTTCAATCCAAATAAAAACAAACAGAGACATACAATAATGAAGATCCCAGAAATCAAGCACATGAACAATATACTGAAAGCTGCTAAAGAAAAGAAACAGATCACACTTAAAGGAAAACCCATCAGAATAATGGCAGATTTCTCTTCACAAACCATGAAATCAAGAAGAGCACCGAGCAGAGTACTTGAAGTCCTCTATGAAAAGAAATTCTATCCCATACTACTATATCATGCAAAACTCTATTTCAAGTTTCATGAAGAAGTGAAATACTTCCACAACAAAGAACAACTGAATTATTTTATGATGAAAAAGCCAACCCAACCCAGACTACAAAAATATATTCTACAGAAGGGTCAAAATGATCAGAACTCCAAAAATGAGAAAAGAAGGAACCTACTAAATGTGGAAACAATTAAACACAGGAGAAAATGGAGTAAACAACAGCAGGTAAATAATGTGTTGATTGTAATTCAATACATCTCAGTTATAACCATCAATGTAAATGGACTCAATTCACCAATTAAAAGAAATAGACTGGCACAGTGGATTAACAAACAAAATCCAACAATTTGCTGTATATGAGAAACACACTTAACTTATAAAGAAATTCATAGGCTAAAAGTCAGAGGATGAAAAATAATAGTACATACCCCAGCACCTCAGAAAAAATGAGGGGTAGGAATTCTGCTGTCAGACATTCTCAACGTCAAACCAAGAATGATGAAATGAAACAAAGAATGCTACTATATACTGGTTAGGGGAAAAATTCAAGAAGAAGAGGTAACACTCATAAATATGTATGCACCAAACACGGGAGTACCCAACTGTATAAGATGAATAGTAACAGACATGAAAATTCTAATATCCAATACCACAATCTTAACAGGAGACCTGAACAGCCCGTTATCCCAATAGGATATGTCAAGAAGACAAAAACTTAGCAAAGAAGTAGCAGAATTGAACCAGAGCTTGGAACAAATGGACTTAGTGGACATATGCAGGGTGTTCCACCAAACCACAGCTGAATACACATTTTTTCAGCTGCACAGGGGTCATTTTCTAAAATAGAACACATACTAGTTCATAGGTCATGCTTCAGTATATGCAAGAAAACAGAAATTATCCCGTGCATATTATCTGACCACAGTGCAATGAAACTGGACATAAATGACAAAAGAAGCCAGAAAAGTCCCATAAATACACAGAAATTAAACAACACTCTACTCAGCAACCAATAGGTTGCAGACAAATTTAAACAATAAATTGAACAATATCTGCAAATCTATCAAAATTCAACCACAACTTATTGGAATTCATGGGATGTGATGAAAGCAGTTCTTAGAGAGAAAGGTATAGTTGTGAACTCACACACTAAGAAAACACAACGGGAACAAATAAAAACCCTAATGTTGCATTTTCAACATCTAAAAAAGGAAAAGCAAACCAAACCCAAAGAGCAAAGACGAGAAGAATTCATAACCATTACAGCAGATATTAACTCAGTTGAGACAAAGAAAACAGTTTGAACAATTAACGAATCAAAAAGCTGCTACCGAGACCCAGTCCTAGCCCAGGTCCGGTGAGTGTGTGGAGAGATTCATGCTACCCTGCGCTGGCGGGACCAGTCCCAGCCCAGGCGCAG
>NW_004524912.1:0-935 GCF_000260255.1 Octodon degus
AGAAGCAGGGCATTCCAATTCATGTTCCTGTGTAGAGCGCAACACAGAACTCTGGCTAAAACGTCACTTTTGTAACTGAAGTACTTCAAAGTTCCACGCTATGAAAAGAGTGGCAAATCATTCAGTCTAGTAGGAGAAAGCATCCTTGAAGTTTGTGACTTTCCAGCTGGAGGTGCAGATAAACTGCAAAAGATTGTTCTCTCTAGCATTCACTACAAAGGGCAAAGGGAAACAAACAGGTTTCTACACTCCAGAATCTTGAGGAGAGCTGCTTGTGTCTACTGCATGATTTGTGTTTTTAAGTGTGAGTTCCTCATGCAGAAGAGCCAGCTAAGCTCCAGCTTCTTTGGGAAGCAGGGCACTCCAATGCCTGTTCTTGTATAAAGCACAATAAAGAACTCTGGCTAAAACGTCACTTTTGTAACGAAAATACTTCACACTTCTGCGCTGTGAAAAGAGTGGCAAATCATTCAGTCTCCTAAGAGAGATCATCCATAAAGGTAGTGACCTTCCACCAGGAGTTACAGAGACACTGCAGAAGTTTGTTCTCTCTCCCATTCATTCCTACGGGCAGTGAGCCACAAACACGTTTCTAGACTCCAGTGCCCTGAGGAGAGCTGCTTGATTCTACTGCATGATATTTGTTTCTAAGAGTTAGTTCTTAATGCAGAGGAGCCAGCTAAGCTCCAGCTTCTTTGGGAAGCTGGGCACACCAATGCCTGTTCCGCTATATAGTGCAACACAGAACTGTGGCGAAATCGTCACTTTTGTAACTAAAATGATTCACAGTTCCCCGCTGTGAAAAGCATAGCAAATCATTCAGTCTCCTAAGAGAAAGCATCCGAGAAGTTTGTGACTTTCCACCTGGAGGTGCAGAGAAACTGCAGCAGTTTGTTCTCTCTCCCATTCATTCCTATGGGCAAAGAGCCACAAAC
>NW_004524912.1:17493-19282 GCF_000260255.1 Octodon degus
TCACTTTTGTAACTAAAGTATTTCAGTGTTCATCGCTGTGAAAAGAGTGCCAAATCATTCTGTCTCCTAAGAGATAGCATACTTGAAGTTTGTGACTTTCCATCTGGAGGTGTAGACAAACTTCAGAATTTTGTTCTCTCTTCCTTTCATTCCTATGGGGAAAGAGACACAAACCTATTTCTAGACTCCTGTGCCCTGAGGAGAGCTGCTAGTTTCTCCTGCATGATTTGTGTTTCTGAGTAGGAGTTCTTAAAGCAGAAGAGCCAGCTAAGCTCCAGCTTCTTTGGAAAGCAGGGCACTCCAGTGCCACGTCCTATATACAGTGCAACAAAGAACTCTGGCTAAAACATCACTTTTGTAAGTAATGTTCTTCACATTTGCGCCCTGTGAATAGAGTGGCATGTCATTCATTCTCCTAAGAGAAAGTATCCGTGAAGTTTGTGACTTTCCACCTTGAGGTGCAGAGAAAGTGCAAAAGATTGTTCTCTCTCCCATTCATTTTCTATGGGCAAAGAGCGAAAAGCACGTTGCTAAACTCCAGTGCCGTGAGGAGAGCTGCTTGTTTCTACTGCTTGATTTGTGTTTCGAAGTATGAGTTCTTAAAACAAAAAGCCATCTAAGCTCCAGCTTCTGTGGGAAGCAGGGCACTCCAATGCCTGTTTCTGTATACAGTGCAACACAGAACTCTGGATGAAACGTCACTTTTGTAACTAAAGTACTTCACAGTACCTCGCTGTGAAAAAAGTGGCAAATCATTCAGTCTCCTAAGAGAAATCATCCGTGAATTTTGTGACTTTGAAACGGGAGGTGCGAAGAAACTGCAGAAATTTGTTCTCTCTCCCATTCATTCCTATGCTCAAAGAGCCACAAACACGTTTCTAGCCTCCAGTGCGTTGAGGAGAGCTGCTTGTTTCTACTGCATGACATGTGTTTCTGAGAGTGAGTTCTTAATGCAGAAGAGCCAGCTAAGCTCCAGCTTCATTGGGAAGCATGGCACACCAGTGCCTTTTCCTGTATACAGCGCAACAAAAAACTCTGGCAAAAATGGCACTTTTGTAAGTAATCTAATTCAGTGTTCCACGCTGTGAATAGAGTGGCAAAACATTCAGTCTCCTAACCGAAAGAATCCATGAAGTTGTGACTTTCCACCATGAGGTGCAGAGAAACTGCAGAAGTTTGTTCTCTTTATCATTCATTCCTAAGGGGAAAGAGCCACAAACACGTTGCTAGACTCTAGTGCTCTGAGGAGAGCTGCTTGTTTCTACTGCATGACTTGTGTTTCTAAATGTGAGTACTTAATGCAGAAGAGCCAGCAAAGCTCCAGCTTTTTTGGGAAGCAGGACACACCAATGCCTGTTTCTGTATACAGTGCAACACAGAACTCTGCCTTAAATGTCACTTTTGTAAATAAAGTACTTAACAGTTCTGACCTGTGAAAAGAGTGGAAAATCATTCAGTCTCCTAAGAGAAAGCATCCGTTAAGTTTGTGACTTTCCACATAGAGGTGCATAGAAATGGCGGGAACTTTGTTCTCTCTCCCATTCATTCCTATGGGCAAAAAGCCACAAACACTTTTCTAGACCCCAGTGCCCTGAGGAGAGACGCTTGTTTCTACTGCATGATTTGTGTTTCTCAGTGTGAGTTCTTAATGCAGAAGAGGCAGCTAAGCTCCACCATCTTTGCCAAGGTTGGCACTCCAATGCGTGTTCCTGTATACAGCGCAACACAGAAATCTGGATAAAACTTCACTTTTGTAACAAAGGAAATTCAGTGTTCCATGCAGTGAAAA
>NW_004524912.1:19469-20086 GCF_000260255.1 Octodon degus
TACTGCATGATTTGTGTCTCAAAGTGTGAGTTATTTATGCAGAAGAGCCAGCTAAGCTCCAGCTTCTTTGGGAAGCAGGGCACTCCAATGCCTGTTCCTTTATACAGCGCAACATAGAACCCTTGTTGAAAATTCACTTTTGTAACTAAAGAACTTCAGATTTCCACGCTGTGAAAATAGTGGCGAATCATTGAGTTTCCTAAGAGAAAGCATCCGTGTAGTTTGTCAATTTCCACCTGGAGGAGCAGAGAAACTGCAGAAGTTTGTTCTCTCTCCCATTCATTGTTTTGGGCAAAGAGGCACAAACACGTTTCTAGACTTCAGTGCCCTAAGGAGAGCTGCGTGTTTCTACTGCATGATTTGTGTTTCTAAGTGTGAGTTCTTAATGCAGAATGGGCAACTATGCTCCAGCTTCTTTGCCAAGCAGGGCATTCCAATGCCTTTTCCTGTATACAGCGCAACAAAGAATTTTGGCTAAAACGTCACTTTTGTAAGTGAAGTATTTCAGAGTGCCACACTGTGAAAAGAGTGACAAATCATTCAGTCTCCTAAGAGAAAGCATCCGTGAAGTTTGTCACTTTCCACCTGGAGGAGCAGAGAAACTGCAGAAGTTTGTT
>NW_004524912.1:21048-24004 GCF_000260255.1 Octodon degus
AGAACTCTGGCTAAAACATCAATTTTGTAACTAAATTACTTCACAATTCTGGGCTGTGAAAAGAGTGGCAAATCATTCATTCTCCTAAGAAAAGCATCCGTGAGGTTTCTGACTTTCCACCTGGAGGTGCAGAGAAACTGCCAAAGTTTGTTCTCTCTCCCATTCATTCCTATGGGCAAAGAGCCACAAACTCGTTTCTAGACTCCAGTGCCCTGAATAGAGCTGCTTGTTTCAACTGCATGATTTGTGTTTCTAAGTGTGAATTCTTAATGCAGAAGAGTGAGCTAAGCTCCAGGTTCTTGGGAAGCAGGGCAATCCAAATCCTGTTCCTATATACTGCACAACACAGAACTCTGGCAAAGACGTCACTTTTGTATCTAAACTACTTCACAGTTCCGCCCTGTGAAAAGAATGGGAAATCATTCAGTCTCCTAAGGGAAAGCATCAGAGAACTTTCTGACTTTCCACCTGGAGGTGCAGAGAAACTGCACACGTTTGTTCTCACTCCAATCATTCCTATTGGCAAGAGCCACAAACACGTTTCTAGACTGTAGTGCCCTGAGGAGAGCTGCAGGTTTCTACTGCATGATTTGGTTTCTAAGTGTGACTTCTTAATGAAGAAGAGCCAGCTAAGCTCCAGCTTCTTTGGGAAGCATGGAAATCAAATACCTGTTCCTTTATTCAACACAACACAGATCTCTGGTTAAAAGATCACTATAGTAACTAAAGTATTTCACAGTTCCAGGCTATGAGAAGAGTGGCAAATCATTCAGTCTCCTAAGAGAAAGCATCCTTGAAGTTTGTGACTTTCCACCTGGAGGTGCAGAGAAACTGCAGGAGTTTGTTCTCTCTCCCTTTCATGCCTATTGGCAAAGAGCCACCAACACGTTTCTAGACTGCAGAGGCTGAGGAGAGATGCTAGTTTCTACTGCATGATTTGTGTTTCTAAGTGTGAGTTCTTAATGCAGAAGAGCCAGCTAAGCTCAAGCTTATTTGGGCAGCAGAGCACTTCAATGCCTGTTCCGGTATACAGCGCAACACAGAACTCTGGCTAAAACATCACTTTTGTAACTAAAGTACTTCACAGTTCCGCGCGGTAAAAAGAGTGGGAAATCATTCAGTCTCCTAAGAGAAAGCGTCCGTGAAATTTGTGACTTTCCACCTAGAGTTGCAGAGAATGTGCAGAAGGTAGTTCTCTCTCCTATTCATTACTATGTGAAAAGAGTCACAAACACGTTTCTAGACTCCAGTGCCGTTAGGAGAGCTACTTGTTTCTACAGCCTGACTTTTGTTTCTATGTGTGTGTTCCTAATACAGAGCAGCCTTCTAAGCTCCAGCTTCTTTGGGAAGCAGGACACTCCAAAACCTGTTCCTGTACAGAGCGCAACACAGAAATCTGGCTAAAACATCACTTATGTAAATAAAGTACTTCACAGTTCCGCGCTGTGAAAAGAGGGGCAAATCATTCAGTCCCATAAGACAAAGCATCACTGAAGTTTGTGACTTCCCAGCTGTAGGTGCATAGAAACTCCAGAAGTTTGTTCTCACCCTCTCATTCATTCCTATGGGACAGAACCACAAACGCATTTCTAGAATCCAGTGCCCTGAGGAGAGCTGCTTGTTTCTACTGCCGGACTTGTGTTTCTAAGTGTGAGATTTTAGTGCAAAAGGGCCAGCTATGCTCCAGCTTTTTTGGGAAGCAGGGCACTCCAATGCCTGTACATGTACCAATCGCAACACAGAAATCTGGCTAAAACGTCACTTTTGTAAAAAAAGTACTTCACAGTTCTTTGCATTTGAAAGATTTTCAAATCATTCAGTCCCATAAGAGAAAGCATCCATGAAGTTTGTGACTTCCCAGCTCGAGGTGCATAGAAAATGCAGAAGGATGTTCTCTCTCCCATTGATTCCTATAGGCAAAGAGCCACGAAAACGTTTCTAGACTCCAGTGCCCTGAGGAAAGCTGCTTGTTTGTACTGCATACTTTGTGTTTCTATGTGTGAGTTCTCTATGCAGAAGAGCCAGTTAATCTCCAGCTTCTTTGGGAAGCAGGGCACTCCAATGGCTGTTCCTGCATACAGTGCATAAAGCTTAGAGAACTCTGGTTAAGCTTCACTTTTGTAACTAAAGTACTTCAGAGTTTGCGCTGTGAAAAGAGTGACAAATCATTCAGTCTCCTAAGAGAAAGCATCCGTGAGTTTGACTTTCCAGCTGGAGGTACAGAGAAACTGCAGAAGATTGTTCTCTCTCCCATTGATTGCTATGGGGAAAGAGCCACAAAACCATTTCTAGACTCAAGTGAACTGAGGAGAACTGCTTGTTTCTACTGTATGATTCCTGTTTCTAAGTGTGAGCTCTTAATGTAGAAGAGGCTGCCAAGCTCCAGGTTCTTTGGGAAGCAGTGCAATTCAAAGCCTGTTCCTGTACACTGCACAACACAAATCTCTGGCTAAACCGTCACTTTTGTAACTAAAGTGCTTCACAGTTCCGCACTGTGGAAAGAGTGGCAAATCATTCAGGCCCTAAGCAAAAGCATTCGTGAAGTTTGTTACTATCCAGCTGGAGGCAAATAAAAATTTAGAAGGTTATTCTCTCTCCCATTCATTCCTAAGGGCAAAGAGCCAAAAACACATTTCTAGACTGCAGTGCCCTGAGGAGAGCTGCTTGTTTCTACTGCATGAGTTGAGTTTGTAAGTGTTAGTTCTTAATACAGATGAGACAGCTAATCTCCAGCTTCTTTGTTAAGCAGGACACTCCAATGCCTTTTCCTCTTACAGTGCAATGCAGAAGTCTGGCTAAAACATCCCTTTCATAATTAAAGTAATTCATATTTCCACGTTGTGAAAAGAGTGCAAATCATCCAGTCTCATAAGAGAAAGCATCCGTGAAGTTTATGATTTTTGAGTGGAGTTGCAGAGAAACTGCAGAAGTTTGTTCTCTCTCCCATTCATTCCTA
>NW_004524912.1:24104-26066 GCF_000260255.1 Octodon degus
GGGCAAAGAGCCACAAACACGTTTCTAGACTCCAGTGCCCTGAGGAGAGCTGCTTGTTTCTACTGCATGATTTGTGTTTCTTAGTGTGAGTGCTTAATGCAGAAGTGCCAGCTAAGCTCCAGCTTCTTTGGGAAGCAGGGCACGACAATGCCTGTTCCTATACACAGCGCAACACAAAACTGACTAAAATTTCACTTTTGTAACTAAAGTCCTTCGCATTTCTGTGCTGTGAAAAGAGAGGCAAATCATTCAGTCTCTTAAGAGAAAGCATCCATGTAGTTTCTGATATTCCAGCTTTAGGAGCATAGGTACTGAGAAGGTTGTTCTCTCTTCCATTCAGTCCTAATGGCATAGAGCCACAAACACATTTCTAGACTCCAGTGCCCTCAGGAGAGCAGCTTGATGCTACTGCATGATTTGTGTTTCTAAGTGTGCGTTCTTAATGCAGAAGAGGCAGCAAAGCTCCAGCTTCTTTTGGAAGCAGGGCACTCCAAAACCTGTTCCTCTTTACAGTGCAACGCAGAACTCTGCCTAAAATATCACCTTTGTCATTAAAGTACTTCACAGTTCCATGCTGTGAAAGTGTGGCAAATCATTCAGTCTCCTAAGAGAAAGCACCTGTGAAATTTGTGACTTTCCAGCTGGAGGTGCAGAGAAACTGCGGAAGGATTTTCTCTCTCCCATTCATTGCTATGGGCAAAGAGCCACAATCACGTTTCAATACTCCAGTGCCCTGAGGGGACCTGCTTGTTTCTATGGCATGATTTGTGTTTCTAAGTGTGAGTTCTTCATGCAGACGAGCCAGCTATGCTTCAGCTTCTTTGGGAAGCAGGGCACTTTACAGAGTGCTCCTGTACATAGCGCAACACAGAACTCTGGCTAAAATATCATCTTTGTAACTGAAGTAGTTCAGAGTTCCGCACTGTGAAAAGAGTGGCACATAATTCCGTCTCATAAGAGAAAGCATCCGTGAAGTTTGAGACTTTAAAGCTGGAGGTGCAGAGAAACTGCAGAAATTTGTTCTCTCTCCCATTCATTCCTAATGCCATAGAGTCACAAACACGTTTCTAGACTCCAGTGCCCTGAGGAGAGCTGCTTGTTTCTACAGCATGATTTTTGTTTCTACGTGTGAGTTCTTAATGCAGAAGAGCCACCTAAGCTCCAGCTTCTTTTGGCACCAGGGCAATCCAATGCCCATTCGTCTTTACAGCACAACACAGAATTATGGCTAAAGAGTCACTTTTGTAACTAAATTATTTCACAGTTCCGTGCTGTGAAATGAGCGGCAAATCATTCATTCTCCTAAGAGAAAGCATCCGTGAAGTTTGTTACTTTCCAGCTGGAGGTGCAGAGAGACTGGAGAAGGTTGTTCTCTCTCACTTTCATTCCTATGGGCGAAGAGCCACAATGACGTTCCTAGACTCCAGTGCCCTGAGGAGAGCTGCTTGTTTCTACTGCATGATTTGTGTTTCTAAGTGTGAACTGTTAATGCAGAAGATGCAGCTACGCTCCATTTTCTTTGGGAAGCAGGGCACTCCAATGCCTGTTCCTATACACAGCGCAATGCAAATCTCTGGCTAAATCATCACTTTTGTAACTAAAGTACTTCAGAGTTCCGCACTGAGAAAAGAGTGGCAAATCATTCTGTCTCGTAGGAGAAAGCATCCGTGAAGTTTGTTACTTTCCAGCTGGAGGAGCAGTGAAAGTGCAGAAGGTTTCTCTCTCACATTCATTCCTAATGGCATAGTGACACAAACACATTTGTAGACTCCAGTGCCCTGAGTAGCACTGTTTGTTTGTACTGCATGATTTTTCTTTCTATGTGTGAGTTCTTAATGCAGAAGAGCCAGCTAAGCTTCATCTTCTTTTGAAAGCAGGGCATCCCAATGCCTGTTAATCGTTAAAGCACAACACAGAAACAGGCTAAAACATCACTATTGTAACTAAAGTACTTCACAGTTC
>NW_004524912.1:26567-27810 GCF_000260255.1 Octodon degus
TCTCTCTCCCATTCATTTCAACGGGGAAAGAGCCACAAACCCGTATCTAGACTCCAGTGCCCTGAGGAGAGCTGCTTGTTTCTACTGAATGATTTGTGTTTCTAAGTGTGAGTTCTTAATGCAGAAGAGCCAGCTATGCTCCACCTTCTTTGGGAAGCAGGGCACTCCAATGCCTGTTCCTCTTTAATGCGCTATGCAGAACTCTGTTAAAATTTAAGTTTTGTAACTAAAGTACTTCAAAGTTCTGCTATATGAAAAGTTTGGCAAATTATTCGGTCTCTTAAGAGAAAGCATCCGTGATGTTTGTGACTTTCCAGCTGGAGGTTCAGGGAAACTGCAGAAGTTTGTTCTCTCATCCATTCATTCTAATGGGCAAAGATCCACAAACCCATTTCTAGACTTCAGTGCCCTGAGGAGAGCTGTTCATTTCTACTGCATAATTTGTGTTTCTAAGTGTGAGTTCTCTATGCAGGAGAGCCAGCTAAGCTCCAAGTTCTTTGGAAAGCAGGGCACTCCAATGCCTGTTCCTATACACAGTGCAACACAGATCTCTTTCTAAAACATCACTGTTGTAACTAATGAACTTCACAGTTCAGCACTGTGAAAAGAGTGGCAAATCATTCAGTCTCCTAAGAGAAACTTTCCGTGAAGTTTGTGACTTTCCAGCATTATGGGCAGAGATACTTTAGAAGGTTGTTCTCTCTCCCATTCCTTCCTAAGGGAAAAGAGCCATAAACTCGTTTCTAGACTCCAGTGCACTCAGGAGAGCTTCTTGTTTCTACTGCATAATTTGTGTTTCTAAGTTTGAGTTCTTAAAGCAGTAGAGGCAGCTATGAGTAGAGCTGCTTGTTTCTACTGAATGATTTGTGTTTCTAAGTTTGATTTCTTAATGCAGAAGAGCCAGCTAAGCTCCAGATTCTTTGGGAGGCAGGGCACTCCAATGCCTGTTCCTCTTTATAGCGCAATGCAGAACTCTGTCTAAATCTTCACTCTTGTAACTAAAGTATTTCACAGTTCCATGCTGTGAAAGAGAGGCAAATCATTCAGTCGCCTAAGTGAAAGCATCCTTGAAGATTCTGACTTTCCAGCTAGACATGCAGATAAGCTGCAGAAGGTTGTTCTGTCTCCCTTACATTTAAAAGGGCAAAGAGCCACAAATTAGTTTCAAGACTCCAGTGCCCTCAGGAGAGCTTCTTGTTTCTACTGCATGATTTGTGTTTCTAAGTTTGAGTTCTTAATGCAG
>NW_004524912.1:28798-30257 GCF_000260255.1 Octodon degus
GGAAGAGCTGCTTGTTTCTACTGCATGATTTGTGTTTCTAAGTGTGAGTTCTTAATGCAGAAGAGCCAGCTAAGCTCGAGCCTCTTTGGGAATTAGATCACTCCAATGCCTGTTCTTCTATACAGCACAACAGAGAACTCTGGCTTAATCGTCATTTTTGAAAATAAAGTACTTCACAGTTCCTCGCTGTGAAAGTGTGGCAAATCATTCATTCTCCTAAGAGAAAGCATCAATTAATTTTTTGACTTAACAGCTGGAGGTGCAGAGAAACTGCAGGAGGTTTTTCTCTCTCCCATTCATTCCTATGGGCAAAGAGCAACAAACACGTTTCTAGACTCCAGTGCACTGACTAGAGCTGCTTGTTTCTACTGCATGATTTTTGTTTCTAAGTGTGAGTTCTTTATGCAATACAGCCAGATAAGCTCCAGCTTCTTTGGGAAGCAGGGCACTCCAATGCCTGTTCCTGTATACAGCGCAACACAGAACATTGGCTAAAAGGACATTATTGTAAGTAAAGTACTTCACAGTTCCGCGCTGTCAAAAAAGGGCCAAATCATTCAGTCTCCTAAGGGAAATCATCCGTGAAGTTTGTGACTTTCCAGCTGGAGGTGTAGAGAAGCTGCAGAAGGTTGTTCTGTCTCCCATTCATTCCTACAGGCAAAGGGTCATAAACACGTTTCTAGACTCCAGTGCCATTAGGAGGGCTGCTTGTTTCTAATGCATGATTTGTGTTTCTAAGTGTGAGTTCTTAATGCAGAAGTGCCAGCTAAGCTCAAGGTTCTTTGGGAAGCAGTTCACTCCAGAACCTGTTCCTGTTTAGAGTGCAACGCTGAACTCTGTCTAAAACGTCACTTTTGTAACTAAAGTACTTCACTGTTACGCGCTGTGAAAAGAGTGGAAAATCATTCAGTCTCCTAAGAGAAAGCATCCATGAAGCTTGTGAATTTCCATCTGGAAGTGTAGAGAAACTGCTGAAGGTTGTTCTCTCTCCTTTTTATTCCTATATTCAAAGAGCCACAAACACGTTTCCAGACAGCAGTACGCTGAGGAAAGCTTTTGTTTCTCCTACATGTTGTGGGATTCTAAATGTGAGTTCTTAATGCAGAAGAGCCAGGTAAGCTCCAAATTCTTTCGGAAGCCGGTCACTCCAATGCCAGTTCCTGAATACAGCGCAATACAGAACTCTGGCTAAAACGTCACTTTTGTAACTTAAATACTTCACAGTTCTGCACTGTAAAACGAGTTTCAAATCATTCAGTGTGATAAGAGAAAGCAATCATGAAGTTTGTGATTTTCCAGCTCGAGGTGCAGAGAAATCTGCAGAAGGTTGTTCTCTCTCCCATTCATTGCCTTACAAAGGAACAGGCATTGGAGTGCCCTACTTCCCAAAGAAGCTAGGGCTTAGCTGGCTCTTCTGAAATAAGAACTCACACTTAGAAACTGAAATCATGCAGTACAA
>NW_004524912.1:30398-35906 GCF_000260255.1 Octodon degus
GGATGCTTTCTCTTAGGAGACTGAATGATTTGGCACTTTTTTCACTCCGCCAAAATGTGAAGTACTTTAGTTACAAAAGAGTAGTTTTAGCCAGAGTTCTGTGTTGCGGCATATACACGAATTGGCATTGGAATGCCCTGTTTCCCAAAGAATCTGGAGCTTATCTTTCTCTTCTTCATTAAGAACTCACTTTAGAAACACAAATCATGCAGTAGAAATAAGCAACTCTCCTCAGGGCACTGGATTCTAGCAACGTGTTTGTGGCTCTTTTCCCTTTTGAATGAATTTGAGAGAAATCCATCTCCAGTTTCTCTGCACCTTTATCTGGATAGTCACAAACTTCACGGATGCTTTCTCTTAGGAGACTGAATTATTTTGCACTCTTTTCACAGTGCTGCTCTGTGAAGTACTTTAGTTACAAAAGTGACGTTTTAGGCAGAGTTCTGTTTTGCGCCCTATAGAGGAACAGGAATAGGAGTGCCCTTCTTCAAAAGAAGCAGGAGCTTAGCTGGGTCTTCTGCATTAAGAACTCATACTTAAAAACACAAATCATGCAGTAGAATCAAGCAGCTCTCCTCAGGGCACTTTAGTGTAGAAACCTGTTTGTGGCTCTTTGCCCTTAGGAATGAATGGGAGACAGAACAACCTTCTGCACTTTCTCTTCGCATCCAGCTCAAAATTCAGAAACTGCATGGATGCTTTCTCTTAGGAGACTGAATTATTTGCCATAGTTTTCACAGTGTAGAACTGTGAAGTACTTTAGATACAAAAGTGACGTTTTACCCACAGTTCTGTGTTGCAACATATACAGGAACAGGCATTGGAATGCCCTACTTTCCAAAGAAGCTGGATTTTCGCTGGCTCTTCTACATTAAGAACTCACACTTAGAAACCCAAATCATGCTGTACAAACAAGCAGCTCTCTTTAGGGCACTGCAGTCTAGAAACGCGATCATTTGTCTTTGCCAATAGAAATGAATGGATGAGAGAACAAACTTCTGCAGTTTTTCTGCACTTCCAGCTGGAAAGTCACATATTTCATGGATGCTTTCTCTTAGGAGACTGAATGATTTCCCACTGATTTCACATCGTGGACTGTGAAGTACTTTAATTACAAAAATGATGTTTTAGTAAGAGTTCTGTGTTGCGCTGTACACAAGAACAGGCATTTGATTGCCCTTTTTCCCAAAGAAGCTGGAGCTTAGTTGGCTCTTCTGCATTAAGAACTCAAACATAGAAGCACAAATCATGCAGTACAAAAAAGCAGTGGTCCTCAGGGTACTGGAGTCTAGAAATGTGTTTATGGCTCTTTGCCCATAGGAATGAATGGGAGAGAGAACAACTTTCAGCAGTTTCTCTGCACCTCCAGATTTAAAGTCACAAAATTCATGGATGCTTTCTCTTAGGAGACTGAATGTTTTGCCACTTTTTTCACAGCGCCGAAATATGAAGTACTTTAGTTACAAAAGTGAAGTTTTAGCCAGAGTTCTGTGTTGTGGCATATACAGGAATTGGAATTGGAATGCCCTGTTTCCCAAAGAATCTGGAGCTTATCTTTCTCTTCTGCATTAAGAACTCACTTTAGAAACACAAATCATGCAGTAGAAATAAGCAGCGCTCCTCAGGGCACTGGATTCTAGCTACGTGTTTATGGCTCTTTTCCCTTATGAATGAATTTGAGAGAAAAACCATCGGCAGTTTCTCCACACCTTTATGTGGATAGTCACACACTTCATGGATGCTTTCTCTTAGGAGACTGAATTATTTTGCACTCTTTTCACAGTGCTGCTCTGTGAAGTACTTTAGTGACAAAAGTGACGTTTTAGCCAGAGTTCTGTTTTGCGCCCTATAGAGGAACAGGAATAGGAGTGCCCTTCTTCCAAAAGAAGCTGGAGCTTAGCTGGGTCTTCTGCATTAAGAACTCATACTTAGAAACACAAGTCATGCAGTAGAAACAAGCAGCTCTCTTCAGGACACTGGAGTCTAGAAAAGGGTTTGTGTTTCTTTCACCTAGGAGTGAATGGTAGAGAGAAAAACCTTATGCAGTTTCTCTGCACCTCCAGCTTTAAAGTCACAAACTTCACGGATGCTTTTTCTTAGGAGACTGAATGATTTGCCACGGTGTTTACAGCATGGAAATGTGAAGTACTTTAGTTACAAAAGTGAAGTTTTAGCCAGAGTTGTGTGTAGCGCTGTGTACAGGAACAGGCATTGGTGTGCCCTGCTTCCCAAAGAAGCTGGAACATAGCTTTCTCTTCTCTGTTAAGAACTCACACTTAGAAAAACAAATCATGCAATGGAAACAAGCAACTATCCTCAGGGCATTGGTGCCTACAAACGTGTCCGTGTCTCTTTTCCCATGGAAATGAAAGTGAGAGAGAACAACATTTGGCAGTTATCTGCCCCTCCAGCTGGAAAGTCAAATACTTCACGGATGTTTGCTCTTAGGAGACTGAATGATTTTACACGTTGAAACAGTAAGGAACTGTGAAATACTTTACTTCAAATAGTGACGTTTTATCCCGGGGTTCTGTGTTGCGTCATATATAGGAACAGGCATTGGAGTGTCCTGCTTCTCAAAAAGCTGGAACTTAACTGGCTCTTCTGCAGTAGGAACTCACACTTAGAAACAAATATCATCCATTAGAAACAAGCAGGTCTCCTCAGGTCACTGGGGTCTAGAAATATATTTGTGGCCCTTTGCCCATATGAATGAACGGGAGAGTGTATAACCTTCTGAAGTTTCTCTGCACCTCCAGGTGGAAAATCACAAACTCCACGGATGCTTCCTCTTAGGAGACTGAATGATTTGCCACTGTTTTCACAGCACAGAACTGTGCACTACTCTAGTCGCCATAGTGAACTTTTATACCGGTTAGTTTGTAGCACCGTATACAGGAACAGGCATTGGAGTGCCATGCTTCCCAAAGAAGCTGGAGCTTAGCTGGCTCTTCTTCATTAAGAAATCACTCTTAGAAACACAAATCATGGAATAGAATCAATTAGCTCTCTTCATTTCATTTTAGTCTAAAAAGATGTTTGTGTCTCTTTGACCATATTAGAGAATGGGTGAGAGAACAACCTTATGCAGTCTCTCTGCACCTCCAGCTGGAAAGTCACAAACTTAATGGATTCTTTGTCTTAGGAGACTGAAAAATTTGCCACAGTTTGTACAGCGTGGAACTGTGAAGAACATTACATAAAGAAGTAATGTTTTGGCCAGAGTGCTGTCTTGCGCCATACAAGGAACATGCATTGGATTGCCCTGCTTCCCAAAGAAGCTGGAGCTTAGCTGGCTCTTCTGCATTGAGAACTCACACATAGAAACACAAATCATGCAGTAGAAACAAGGAGCTCTACTCAGGGAACTGCTGTATAGAAACGTGTTTGTGGCCCTTTGCCCATAGGAAGAAAAGGGAGACAGAACAACCTTCTGCAGTTTCTCTGCATGTCCATCTAGAAAGTCACAAACTTCATGGATGCTTTCTCTTAGGAGACAGAATGATTTGCCACTGTTTTCACAGTGTGGAACTGTGAAGCACTTTAGTTAAAAAAGTGACGTTTTACCTAGAGTTGTGTGTTGCACCGTAGAGAGGAAAAGGCATTGGAATGCCCTGCTTTCCAAAGAAACTGTTGCTCAGTTTTCTCTTCTGCATTGAGAACACACACTTAGAAACACAAATCATGCTTTAGAAACATGCAGCTCTCTTCAGGACCCTGAATTCTAGAAAAGTGTTTGTGTCTCTTTTCCAATAGGAATTAATGGTGGAGAGAACAACTTTCTGCAGTTTCTCTACAACTCCATCTAGAATGTCACAAACATCCCGGATCCTTTCTCTTAGGAGACTGAATGATTTGCCACTGTTTTCACTGCACAGACCTTTAAAGTACTTTAGTTAAAAAAAGTGAAGTTTTAGCCAAAGTTCTTTTTTGCTCCATACACAGGAACAGGCATTGGAGTGCCTTGATTCCCAAAGAAGCTGGAGTTTAGCTGCCTCCTTTGCATTAAGAACTCACACTTAGAAACCCAAATCAGGCAGTAGATAAAAGCAGCTCTGCTCAGATCACTGGAGTCGAGAAATGTGTTTATGTCTCTCTGCCCATAGGAATGAATGGAGAGAGAATAACCTTCTGCAGTTTCTCTGCTCCTACAGCTGGAAAGTCACAAACTTTACTGGTACTTTCTCTTATGAGACTGAATGATTTTCCAAAGTTTTCACTGCATGTAACTGTGAAATACAGTTTTTACAAAAGTGAGGTTTTAGCCAGAGTAAAGTGTTGCACCTTATACAGGAACAGGCATTGGAGTGCCCTAATTCAAAAATAAGCTGAAGCTTAGCTGACTCTTCTGCATTAAGAACTCTCACTTAGGAACAGAAATCATGCATTTGAAACAAGCAGCTCTCCTCATATCACTGGATTCTAGAAACGTGTTTGCGGCTTTTTGCCCTTAGGTATGAATGTCAGAGAGAACAACCTTCTGCAGGTTCTCTGCACCTCCAGCTCAAAAGTCACAATCTTCAGGGATGCTTTCGCTTAGGAGACTGGATGATTTGCCACTGTTTTCAACGTGTGGATATGTGAAACACTTTAGTTACAAGAGTGACGTTTTTACCAGAGTTCTGTGTTGGGCCGTATACAGGAACAGGCATTGGAGTGCCCTGCTTGCCGAAGAAGGTGGAGCTTAGCTAGCTCTTCTCCATTGAGAACTCACAATTAGAAACACAATTCATGCAGTAGAAACAAGCAGCTCTCCTCAGCGCACTGGATTCTAGAAACGTCTTTGTCGCTCTTTCCTTTAGGAATGAATTGGAGAGAGAACAACCTTCTGCAGTTTCTCTCCTACTCTAGCTGGAAAGTCAAAAACTTCACGGAGGTTTTCTCTTAATAGACTGAATGATTTGCCCCTATTTTCACATCGCTGAAATGTGAAGTACCTTAGTTACAAAAGTGATGTTTTATACAGAGTTCTGCGTTGCGCTGTGTACAGGAACAGGCATTGGCGTACCCTGGTGCTGAAAGATGCTGGGGCTTAGCTGGCTCTTCTCCATTAAGAACTCACACTTAGAAACACAAATCATGCAGGAGAAACAAGCAGCTCTCCTAAAGTCACTGGAGTGTAGAAACGTGTTTTTGTCTCTTTTCCCATAGGATTGAATGGGAGAGAGAACAACCTTCTGCAGTTTCTCTGCACCTCCAGGTGGAAAGTCACAAACTTCACGGATGCTTTCTCTTAAGAGACTGAATGATGTGCCACCGTTTTCATAGCGCAGAACTCTGAAGTACTTTAGTTACAAAAGTGACGTTTTAGCCTCAGTTCTGTGTTGTACCATATACAGGAACAGGCATTGGAGTGCCCTGTTTCACAAAGAAGCTGGAGCTTAGCTGGCTCTTCTGCATGAAGTACTCACACTTAGAAACACAAATCTTGCAGTAGAAACAAGCAGCTCTCCTCAGGGCACTGGATTCTATAATCAAGTTTGTGGCTCTTTTCCCATATTAATGAAT
>NW_004524912.1:36355-47446 GCF_000260255.1 Octodon degus
TTCTGATCAAGTGTCATTTATTGAGGAAATGAATAGGGTCTAAATAGCCGTATAGTAGAAGCAGTTGTGTGGGACTAGTTGTGGATTGGTAGTGAAGATCCAGGATCACAGGAAGATGTCGAGGCAAGCGGGGATTGGTGCTGCAGCACTTCTTGCCAAATAAGCATAAACATAACAGGAGCATTCTATCACCCCCACATATCCCCCCTTTTTATTAAAAACATCAAGCTGAAATTGACAGTGCTCTACGGGGACAATGCCTGGCTTAGGTCAAGGACTCCTTCACGTGAGATCGACCAGACCTTACCCGTCTTGGGATTGCAGGGCAGCAGTAGGCCCTGTCCCTGTCTTAGGCTGTTGTCGGTACTGCATGTGGGTCCTAGTTGCCTGTCATTGACTACTTGTCCATCTCACCAAGGGGCCTACATCAGATTAGGACACATTATGATAGGGTCCATTTGGGGAATCCCTCTCGTGATACTCTTGTTGATCTGCCATTTCCAGATGATGATAATGTATCTGAATGGGCTTTGTAGCAAAGGCATGTAAACGTGAGTTAATGAATGCTGTAAGTTTTTGAAAAATACAAGGTCCTGTCATGAGCAAGAGTAGGGGTGAGAAGAGGGGTCCCAACAGCGGCACAAGGTAGGGTAACATTCCTCCCCATAGCGAGGAGAAGGGATCATCCACAAGCTGTTGTCTCCACTTGAGTAGGTGATCCTGAAGCTCTCGGATTTTATCTCAAACTATGCCTGATTTATTAACATAAAAACAACACCTTTCCTGTAAAGCAAGACATATTCTCCCATGCTCTGCTGTCAGAAAGTCCAAGCCTCTATTTTGCAAGACCATTTCTGCTAGCGAATCTGTCTGGCTTTGGATATCTTGAATAGTACCAGATAATGCTTGAACATCATTAATCAGCTGGTTAGATAATTTAGTATAAGAATGTACTGCTACCATCAACCCTGGTGAACCTGTCCCCATGGGTGCTGTGACTTCCAGCCCCACTAATAAGGGAATGAATTGGACTGCCCTCTTTTTGCGGCCTTGGAAGCAGGCCTCAGCATTCTGCTGTTATTGCTTTCTAATAGTGAGGCTTTAGGTTTTGGGAATGTATGTCTCTTGCAAGAATTCAAACAAGGGGAGGGCCAAGGGCAACTTCTTGGCTGACTCAGATGTTTTAGTTGTTTTCCAAGTAACGGGACCCCATCCAAGGTTTTCTTATGTCCTCTTTGTTTTAGGAACATGGATTGCTCAAGCTCTAGGGCCGTAAAGCAGTGAGTGAGTCCTTTTAATTGAAACACATTTTATCTATTTATTTCTATATGTGATCTTAAAATTATTTGGGCTTTACATTCCCCCCTTTTGATGTTGGAAAGCTCTAATCTTAGAGATCTGAGTTGTTAGTAGCTAGGGCCTCATATTGTTGGTGAATAATCATAAGTTTAACATTACCTATCTGTTCGCTACCGTTAGACAAGACATACCCGTGTGATATGAAACAAGTGCCTGGGTGGTATTTATAAATTGGGACAGGTCATAGATTGCTGGAGTACCAGTAAATAGAGGGGGACTGAGGGAAAGACAGAACCAAAGAAACAAATAATAATAATATCAACAGGATAAAGTAATCATTTAGCAGATCTGGAATACAATAACCTTTTGAAGTTTGTAATTATAAAAACACTAGTTAGAACATTTTGTAGATCCATTAGTAGATATCTCTTAAATGTGAGGTTTAATCCCTTTTTTAATCTTTCATGGCCCTTGTGTATTGTTTTAAACAAGTTGGACTTTTTTATTATTACTGGAGTATATGAATTACTGGGCCTACCGAAAACACTGAGTATTTTTCAGTTTGTAAGTGGGCCTTTGGCTGGGTAACTACTGACAAATCTGCATAAGCATCTATTGAAAGTTTAACGGGCTTTCCTTTTATATATTGGCAGTTAACATGGGTTCCCTTAGACTGAGAGGGAAGACACATGACCACCTCAATCTTAAACTTCCTCTGACTCCATCATAAACACTTTCTTTTTCTTTCTCTAACAGCTGTGGACATTTACCTTCCTTCCTGTAGGCTACTAGTATCAACATTTTCATTTTCCATCTATAATTCCATGCTGTATCCTTTCTACTATGAAACACCTCAACTCAGACAAATTCATTCCTGTAAAACCTTTTAATTTTTGCAGCTTGTGTCAGATATCTGGGGTCCACTGCATAAGGTACAACTTCTTGGTTTCTGTAGGTTGTCTTGCCCAAGAACCATGAATATATCTTTCCTTGTGATGGGGCAGGAAACCCAGAGAAGGCTAAGATCACCTGGGCTCTATCAGGTGGACAGTTAGATTAGGCTTTAATATGTGTTTTTACAGACAAAATCTGGTGGATCGCAGCAAAAGGAATGATAATCTAGCATATTTGTTAACAGATTTTTCTTGCATGATTACCTGGGCTTTAGTATCTTCTAGAACAGAACAAATTTTCTGAGCAATTAGAACAGATATAATCAAAGCATGAACATTTGAGCTAACAGGTACATTTATAAACCTTTTTGAGACCTAGCAATCATAACCTACTAGCTCTTAGATCCCTTTATTTATGGAGTCAGACAGTTTGTTATAAATCTCTCTAGCTATACTTATAATTATCTCATCTGTTAATCATCTTGATCTTCCTTTATTCTGGGATCTTGCTACTCTAAAACTGCTCTTCCTTTCTTCCCCCTTAACATACCTTTTTTTTTTACTTTCTTTTCCAACCAGTAAGTGCCAAAGGTGTCTACACAGCCAGTTTTCACACTGGCTTTAGTAATCACTATAGATTTATTTGATCTTTTCTTTCCTTTATTCCTCCTTTTGGGTTGAGCCTCACACAGGGAACATACTCCAATTCATTTGACTGGGGGCCATCACTTCCGAAACCAGTAATGCCATTTTGGGAAGGGGCCTATTGTGTTCAGGCGCCATTTTAGGCAAGGGCCCACTGAGCCCAGGCACCATCTTAGGGGTGTCACGTGTCTGATCAGTCTGCAAAGATTGTAAATGTAATGTAAACTTCTCAAACAGTCGATTTTCCAGGTCCAAAAGCACATTGAAAGATTTAGGAGCAAATTTGGACAGTTCATTATTATCAGGAGGTGGTTTTGTAGCAACTGGTGCTGCAATGGGGTCAGGATGGTTTTGGGAAGCCTCTTTGGCTAAGTCTTCCCAATTGACCTCTTGTAAAGTAGTAAGGTTGGGATACGAAGATTTATAGTGGGTCAGGAGAGGAGCCTTGGGCGGAGGAGGCGTCAAAGGCTCAGAAGGGGGAGGCAGCAGCTGCTCATTAGGGGGAGGTGGAAGCTGCTTGTTATCTTGGGGTTTAGTTAACACTTCATTTGCCTCCTCACCATGGAGAGAGAAGACATCTAAACCAGCCTGGGAAGGGGCCAGAGTGGGCCTATTGGAGTTACGCAGGACAGCTTCTCCGTGGGTATTCATTTCTCCAACCAAAGGGTCTCTATGCCTTTGTGTAAGAATCTCATCAATTAAACCCCAGTATGAAAATACTGTGATTGGGACCTTTTCAGGACCAAAAACTCTATAATAATCTTGCAATGCATCACCTACTCATTTTTATCTTTTAGAATTGATCGTGCCCTCCAATGGGAACCATGGGCAAACCTCAAAAATAAACTTAAAATACTGTAATAAATCTTTTTCTTTTACCTAAATCCCTCGTGTCTTGAGTTCCTTACTGAAGCTTTCTAAAACAGTTCATGCTCCCTTAATGCTTGATCCATGCCAGAAAGGGGAAGGGGGTTGCCGTTCATTCACCATGCCTGGAGCGGAGCAGGAGGCACTCGCGCTGCGATGGCCTCAGAATTTACTTTCACTTTCTGCTTTGTACCCAGGCCCTTGAACAGCTCCCTCGTTAAATCCTCCATGCCAGGCCTCCACGTGGGGTGCCACTTGACTCGGCCCGCGAGTCGAGATGCGGGGTAATGACCTAGAGGAGGAACGGGGATGAACAGGACAGGGCAAGAGACACAAGAGATGGAGACAAGACAGGTTTCTGATCAAGTCTCATTTATTGAAGAAGTGAACAGGGTCTAAACAGCCCTATAGTGGAAGCAGTAGGGTGGGACTAGTTGTGGATTGGTAGTGAAGATCCAGGACCACAGGAAGATGTCTAGGCAAGTGGGGATTGGTGATGCAGCACTTCTTGCCAAAGAAGGGAAAACATAACAGGAGGGTACTATCGCTCACACATCTAGAAACGTGTTTGTGGTTCTTTGCTCATAGGAATGAATGGGAAAGAGAAAAGTCTTTTGAAGTTTCTCTGGACCTCCAGCTGGAAAGTCACAAACTTCATGGATGCTTTCGCTTAGGAGAATGAATGATTTGTAACTGTTTTCACAGCGCGGAACTGTGAAGTACTTTAGGTACAAAAGTGACATTTTAGCCAGAGTTGTATGCTGCACCGTGTACAGGAACAGGCATTGGAGTGCCCTGCTTTCCAAAGAAGCTGGAGCTTAACTGGATCTTCCACATTAAGGACTCACACTTAGAAACACAAAGCATGCAGTAGAAACAAGGAGCTCTCCTCAGGGCACTGGAGTCTAGAAACGTGTTTGTGGCTCTTTGCTCGTTGGAACAAAAGAGGGAGAGAACAACGTTCTGCAGTTTCTCTACAACTCCAGCAGGAAAGTAACAAACTTCACGGATACTTTGTCTTAGGAGACTGAATGATTTGTCACTGTTTTCACACAGAATAACTGTGAAGTAATTTAGTTACAAAAGTGATGTTTTAGACAGAGTTGTGTGTTGCACCATATACAAGAACAGGCATTGCAGTGCCTGCTTCTTAAAGAAGCTGGAGCTTAGGTGGCCCTTCTGCATTAAGAACTCAACTTAGAAACACAAGTCATGCAGTACAAACAAGTAGCTCTCCTCATGGCACTGGAGTCTAGAAACGTGTTTGGGGCTTTTTCCCATAGGAGTGAATGGGAGAGAGAACAACCTTCTGCAGTTTCTCTGCAACTCCATCTGGAAAGACACAAACTTCACAGATGCTTTCACTTAGGAGACTAAATGATTTGCCACTGTTTGCACAGCACAGAAATGTGAAGTACTTTAGTTACAAAAGTGAAGTTTTAGAAAGAGTTATGTTAGTGATCCATACAGGAATAGGCATTGGAGTACCCTTCTTCCCAAAGAAGCTGGAGCTAAGCAGGCTCTTCCACATTAAAAACTCACACTTAGAAACATAAATCATGCAGTACAAACAAGCATCTCTCCTCAGGGCACAGGAGTCTAGAAACATGTTTGAGGCTTTTTGCCCATAGGAATGAATGGGAGAGAGAAAAACATTCTGAAGTTGCTCAGCATCTCCAGCTGGAAAGCCAAAAAAGTCACGGATGATATCTCTTAGGAGACTGAATGATTTGACGCTGTTTTCATATCGGGGAAGTGTGAAGTACTTTAGTTTAAAAAAGTGATGTTTTAGTTAAAAGTGATATTTTAGACAGAATTCTGTGTTGCGCCATATACAGGAACAGGCACTGGAGTACCCTGATTCTGAAAGAAGATGGAGCTAAGCTGGCTCTTCCGCATAAAGAACTCACACTTCAAAACACAAATCATGCAGTAGAAAAAAGCAGCTCTCCTCAGGGCAGTGGGGTCTAGTAACGTGTTTGTGGCTCTTTGTCCATTGGAATGAATTGGAGAGAGAACAACTTTGTGCAGTTTCTCTGCACCTCCAGCTGGAAAGTCACAAACATCATGGATGGTTTCTCTTAGGAGACTGAATGATTTGCCAGAGTTTTCACAACACAGAAAATTGAAGTAATTTCGTTACAAAAGTGACGTTTTAGCCAGATTTCTGTGTTGTGAAATATACAGGAACAGGCATTTGAGTAACCCGTTTCCAAAAGTAGCTGGTGCTTAGCTGGGTCTTCTGCATTAAGAACTTACACTTAGAAACACAAATCATGCAGTAGAAACAAGCAGCTCTCTTCAGGGCACTGTAGTCTAGTAACGTGTTTGTGTCTCTTGGCCCATAGAAATGAATGGGAGAGAGAACAACCTTCTGCAGTTTCTCTGCACTCGAGCTGGAAAGTCACAAACTTCACTGATGCTTTGTCTTAGTAGACTGAATGATTTGCCATTCAATTCACAGAGCAGAACTGTGAAGTACTTAGTTAAAAAAGGGACATTTTAGACAAAGTTGTGTGTTGCGAAGTATAGAGGAAAAGACATTGGAGTGCCATGCTTCCCAAAGAAGCTGAAGCTTAGCTGGCACTTCTGAAGTAAGAACTGACACGTAGAAACACAAGTCATGCAGTATAAACAAGCAGCTCTCCTTAGGGCACTAGAGTCTAGAAACCTGTTGGTGGAACTTTGCCCATAGGAATGAAAGTTAGAGAGAACATCCATCTGGAGTTTCTCTGCACCTCCACCTGGAAAGTCACAAACATCACGGATGATTTCTCTTAGGAGCCTGGATGATTTGCCACTGTTTTCACAGTGCAGAACTCTGAAGTACTTTAGTTACAAAAGTTATGTTTTAACCAGAGTTCTGTGTTGTGCCATATACAGGAAAGGCGTTTTAATGCCCAGATTTCCAAACAGGATAGATGTTAGCTGGCACTTCTACATTAAGAAATCATACTTAGAAACACAAATCACAAGGAAAAAACAAGCAGCTCTCCTCAGGGCACTGGAGTCTAGAAACGTGTTTTGTGCTTTTTCCCGTAGGAATGAATGAGAGAGAGAATAACCTTCTGCAGTTTCTCTGCACCTCCAGCTGGAAAGTCACAATCATCATGGATCCTTTCCCTTAGGAGACTGAATGATTTGCCACAGATTTCAAGCGTGGAAGTATGAAGTCCTTTATTTACAAAAGTGACATTTTAGCCAGAGATGTGGGTTGCGCCATACACAAGAACAGGATTTGCAATACCCTGCCTCCAAAAGAAGCTAGAGCTTAGCTGGCTCTTTTGCATTAACAAGTCACACGTAGAAACACAAATCATTCCGTACAAAAAAGCAGCTCTCCTCAGGGCACTGGAGTGTAGAAACGAGTTTGTGACTTTTTGCCCTTAGGAAGGAATAGGAGAGAGAATAACATTCTGAAGGTTCTGTGTACCTTCAGCTGGAAAGTCACAGACTTCACAGATGCTTTTGCTTAGGAGACTTAATGATTTGCCACAGTTTTCACATTGAGGAACTGTGAAGTACTTTAGTTAACAAAGTGTCGTTTTACCCAAAGTTCTGTGTTGCGGCATATACAGGAACAGGCATTGGAGTGCCCTACTTGCCAAAGAAGCTGGAGCTTAGTTGGCTCTTGTCCATTAAGAAATCACACTTAGAAACACAAATCATGCAGTAGAAATAAGCAGCTCTCCTCAGGGCACTGGAGTATAAAAACGTTTTTGAGGCTTTTTCCCAAAGGCATGAATGGGTGGGAGAACAACCGTCTGCAGTTTCTCTGCACCTCCAGGTAGAAAGTCACAAACTTCACTGATGCTTTGTCTTAAGAGACTGAATGATTTGACATTATATTCACACGTCGAACTGTGAAGTAGTTTAGTTAGAAAAGTGAACTTTTAGCCAGAGTTGTGTGTTGCGAAGTTTAGAGGAACAGGCATTGGAGTCCAATGCTTCGCAAAGAAGCTGAAGCTTAGCTGGCTCTTCTGCATTAAGAAGTCACACTGAGAAACACAAATCATTCAGTATAAACAAGCATTTCTCCTCAGGGCACTAGGGTCTAGAACCCTGTTTGTGGCTCTTTGCTGTTTGGAATGAATGGGAGAGAGAACAACGTTCTGCAGTTTCTTGCACATTCAGCTGGAAAGTCTCAAACTGAACGGATGACTTCCCTTAGGACACTGAAAGAGTTGCCTCTGATTTCACAGCGTGTAAATGTGAAGTACTTTAGTTACAAAAGTGATGCTTTAGCCAAAGTACTGTGTTGCACCGTATATAGCATCAGGCATTGGTGTACCCTGCTTCTGAAAGTAGCTGGAGATTAGCTGGCTCTTCTTCCTTAAAAACTCAAACTTAGAAACACAAATCCTGCAGTAGAAGCAAGCATCTCTCCTCAGGGCTGTGGAGCCTAGAAACATGTTTGTGGCTTTTTGCCCTTAGGAATGAATGGGAGAGAGAACAACCTTCTGCCCTTTCTATGCACCTCCAATAGGAAAGACACAAACTTCAAGGGTGCTTTCTATTAGGAGACTGAATGATTTCCCACTCTTTCCACAGAGCGGAAGTGTGAAGTATTTTAGTTCAAAAAGTGAATTTTTAGCCAGAGTTCTGTTTTGCGAAATATACAGGAACAGGCATTGGAATGCTCTGTTTTCCAAGGAAAATGAAGCTTAGCTGCCTCTTCTGCATGGAGAACTCACACTAAGAAACATAAATCATGCAATACAAAGAAGCAGCTCTTCTCAGGGCCCTGGAGTCTAGAAACATGTTTGTTGTTCTTCAACATTTGGAATGAATGAGAGGGTGAACAACCTTCTGCAGTTTCTCTGTACCTCCAGCTGGAAAGTCACAAACTTCATGGATTTTTTTTTCTTAGGAGACTGATTGATTTGTCACTGTTTTCACAGTGCAGTCTGTGAAGTACTTTATTTCCAAAGTGACATTTAAGCTAGAGTTCTTCTTGTGCCATATATATTACAGGCATTGGAGTGCCCTGCTTCCCAAAGAAGCTGGAGCTTAGTAGGCTCTTCTGCCTTAAGAACTCAAACTTAGAAGCACACATCATGCAGTAGAGACAAGCAGCTATTCTCAGGGCAGTGGAGTCCAGAAACGTGTTTGTGGATCTTTGCCCTTATGAATGAATGGGAGAGAGACAAACCTTCTGGAGTTTCTCGACCCCTCCAGCTTTAAATCACAAACTTCAGGGATGTGTTGTCTTAGGAGACTGAAAAATTTTCCACTCTTTTCACAGCAAGTAATTCTGAAGTATTTTAGGTACGAAAGTGACGTTTTAGCCAGAGTTGTCTGTTGCGCCGTATTCAGGAACAGGCATTGGAATGCCCTACTTCAAAAAGAAGCTGGAGCTTAGCTTGCTCTTCTGAATCAAGAATTCACACTTAGAAACACAAATCATACAGTTGAAATAAGCAGATCTCCTCAGGGCACTGGAGTCTAGAAAATTGTTTGTGGCTCTTTGCCCTTATGAATGAATGGTAGAGAGAACAACCTTCTGCAGTTTCTCTGCACCTCCCGCTGGAAAGTCACAAACTTCACGGATGCTTTCTCTTAGGAGACTGAATGATGTGCCACTGTTTTCACAGTGTGGAACTCTGAAATACATTCTTTACAAAAGTGATGTTTTAGCCAGATTTCTGTGTTGCGCCGTATCCAGGAACTGGCATTGGAGTGCCTTCCTTCCAAAAGAAGCTGGAGCTTAGCTCTTTCTTCTGCATTCAGAACTCACACTTAGAACCACAGATCATGCCATAGAAAAAAGCATCTCTCCTCAAGGCTCTGGATTCTACAAACGTGTTTGTGGCTCTTTGCACATATGGATGAATATAAGAGAGAATAACCTTCTGCAGTTTTTCTGCACCTCCAACTCGAAAGTTAAAAACGTCGCAGATGATTTCTCTTAGGAGACTGAGTGATCTGCACTGTTTTCACAGAACTGCACAGTGAAGTACTTTACTTACAAATGTCTCATTTTATCCAGATTTCTGTGTTGCACCATATACAGGAACATTCATTGGAGTACCCTGCTTCCAAAAGAAGCTGGAGCTCAGATTTCTTTTGCATTAAGAATGCACAACACAACACAACACAACAACACAAATCATGCAGTAAAAGCAAGCAGATCTCCTCATGGCACTGGAATCTAGAAATGTGTTTTTGTCTCTTTCCCCTAGGAATGAATTGGAGAGAGAACAACCTTCTTCAGTTTCTCTGCACCTCCAGCTGGAAAGTCACAAACTTTATGGATTTTTTTCTCTCATTAGTCTAAATGACTTGCCACTGTTTCACAACGTGGAAGTGTGAAATACTTTAGTTACAAAAGTGACTTTTTAGGCATAGTTGTGTGTTGTGTCATATACAGGAACATACATTGGACTGCTCTGCTGCCCTAAGAAGCTGGAGCTTAGCTGGCTCTTCAGTAGTAAGAACTCACACTTAGAAACACAAATCATGCAATAGAAACAAGCAGCTTTCCTCAGGGCATGGGAGTCTAGAAACGAGTTTGTGGCTCTTTGCCCATAGGAATGAATGGGAGAGAGAACAACATTCTGCAGTTTCTCGTCCCCACCAGGATTAAAATCGCAAACTTCACGGATGCTTCCTCTTAGGAGACTGACTGTTTGCCACTGTTTTCACAGTGTGGACTGTGAAGTACTTTATTTACAAACGTGAAGTTTAAGCTAGAGTTCTTGTTGCACTATATAGAAGAATAGGCATTGGAGTGCCCTGCTTCCCAAAGTAGCTGGAGCTTAGCTGGCTCTTCTGCATTAAGAACTCAAACTTAGAAACCCAAATCATGCAGTAGAATGAAGCAGCTGTCCTCAGGGCACTGAAATCTAGAAATGTGTTTGTGGCTCTTTGCCCCCTGGAATGATTGGGAGACAGAACAAAGTTCTACAGTTTCTCTGCACATTTAGATGGAAAGTCGCAAACTTCATGGATGCTTTCTCGGAGGAGACTGAATGACTTGGCACTGTTTTCACAGCACGTATCTGTGAAGTACTTTGTTACAAAAGTGACGTTTTATCCAGAGTTGTGTGTTGCGCAATATACAGGAAAAGATATTGGACTGCCCTTATTCCCAAAGAAGTTAGAGCTTATGTGCCTCTTGTGCATTCAGAACTCACACTTAGAAACACAAATCATGGGGTAGAAACAACAGCTCTTCTCCGAGCACTGGAGTCTACAACCGTGTTTGTGGCTCTTTGCCCCTAGGAATGAATGGGATAGAGAAAAACCTTCAGCAGGTTCTCTCACCTCCACCTGGAAAGACACAAACTTCACGGATGCTTTTCCTTAGGACAGTGAATAATTTGACACTGTTTTCATAGCACAGAAATGTGAAGTACTTTAGTTACAAAGGAGAGGTTTTAGCCAG
>NW_004524912.1:48042-49920 GCF_000260255.1 Octodon degus
TGGAAAGTCACAAACTTCACGGATGCTTTCTCTTAGGAGACTGAATGATTTGCCACTGTTTTCACAGAGTGGAACTGTGAGGTACTTTAGTTACAAAAGGAAATTTTAGCCAGAGTTCTGTGTTGCGCCATATATAGGAACAGGAATGGAGTGCCCTGCATCGCAAAGAAGCTGGAGCTTAGATGGCTCTTCTGCATTAAAAACTGACACTTAGAAACAGAAATCATGCACACAAACAAGCAGCTCTCCTCAGGGCACTGGCATCTAGAAACGTGTTTGTGGGTCTTTGTCCATAGAAATGAGTGGAAGAGAGAATAACCTTCTGCAGTTTCTCTGCACCTCCAGGTGGAAAGTCACAAACTTCACGGATGATTTCTCTTAGTAGACTGCATGTTTTGACTCTGTCTTACAGCACGGAAAAGTGAATTACATTACTTACAAAAGAGACATTTTAGAATGAGTTGTGTGTTGCGTCATATACAAGAACAGGCATAGGAGTGCCCTGCTTCACTAAGAAGCTGGGGCTTACCTGGCTCTTCTGCATTAAGAACTCACACATTGAAACACAAATCATGCTGTAGAAACAAGCAGCTCTCCTCAGGGCACTTTAGTCTAGAAACGTGTTTGTGTCTGTTTGTCCATAGGAATGAAGGGGGGAGAGAACAACCTTCTGCAGTTTCTTTGCACCTCCAGCTGGAAAGTCACAAACTTCATGGATGATTTCTCTTAGGAGACTGAATGATTTGCCACTGTCATCACAGCGTGGAACTGTGAAGTAATTTTGTTGCCAAAATGACGTTTTATCTGCAGTTCTAGCTAAGATTCAGCTTCTTTGGAACGCAATGAACTGCAATGACTATCCCTGTAGACTTCACAATATTGAACTCTTGCTCAAATGTCACTTTTGTAAGTAAAGTACTTCACAGTTCTGTGCTGTGAAAACAGTGGCAAATCATTCAGTCTCCTAAGAGAAATCATCCATGAAGTTTGTGACTTTTCAGCCGGACGGGCAGAGAACATGTTGAAGGATGTTCTCTCTCTCTTTTGTTCCTATGGGAAAAGAGCCAAAAACAGTTTTCTAGACTCCACTGCCCTGAGGAGAGCTGCTTTTTTCAACTTCATGACTTGTGTTTCTCAGTGAGTTATTAATGCAGAAGAGGCCGCTAAGCTCTACCTTCTTTGAGAAGCAGAACACTCCAATGCCTGCTCCTTTGTATGGTGCAAAACAGAACTCTCTCTCAAATATCACTTTTATAACTGAAGTACTTTACAGTTTCGTGCTGTGAAAACAGTGGCAAAACATTCAGTCTCCTAAGAGAAAGCATCCGTGAAGTTTGTGACATTCCAGCTGGATGTGCAGAGAAACTGTAGAAGGTTGTTCTCTCTCCAATTCCTTCCTATTTGCAAAGAGCCACAAACTCGTTTCTAGACTCCAGTGACCTAAGGAGAGCTGCTTGTTTCTACTGCATGATTTGTGTTTCTAAGTGTGAGTTCTTAATGCAGTAGAGCCAGCTAAGCTCTATCTTCTTTGGGAAGCAGGGCACTCCAATTCGTGTTCCTGTGTACATCACCCCACTGAACTCAGGTTAAAACGTCACTTTTGTATCTAAAGTACTTCACAGCTCCGAGCTCTGAAAACAGAGGCAAATCATTCAGTCTCCTAAGAAGAAGAATCCGTGAAGTTTGTGACTTTCAAGTTGTAGGTGCAGAGAAACTGCAGAAGGTTGTTCTCTCTCCCATTCTTTCCTAATTTGAACTAGCCACAAACACGTTTTTAGACTCCAGTGCCTTGAGGAGAGCTGCTTGTTTCTACTGCATGATTTGTGTTTCTAAGTGTGAGTTCTTAATGCAGAAGAGCCAGCTAAGCTCCAGCTTCTT
>NW_004524912.1:50904-51972 GCF_000260255.1 Octodon degus
AGCACGAGGCCCTCCTCTATCAGAAACATGAATGGGCGCACTCTGGCTCCAGCAAACTGGCTTCTTATCATGCCTGTGCCTGGCACTCCAATTTGTCCCAAACCCATGGGTCAGTCAAAGAAGTTCACCTTAGGCAGGATTGGGGAATTAAAGATTTGAGAAAGGACAGCAGAGTCAAGAAATGAGGACAAATGAAGATTTTGATCATGCCTCATTCATTTAGGTGATGTGCCATGTATATATAGGGGGTGATGGAATGAGAAAGTTTTGGCTCTTGGGATCAGCATTTATCTAGGCAACCTGGAAGTTGCAACCCCTGGGGCATAACTCGTGATTCTCTAGGAATGGGCAAGTGAGAAAGGCCATAAACCTAACTCATCGTGTTAATGGAGTGGATACTGCTTAATGGCCTCTCACAGATCTCCCTTTACTTTTATATATGTATATAATATATGTCTTTTGTAGATGGCTGATTCTCTTGAGGTGGCAGTTTCTGTCTTAGTTCGAATCATCTTCTACATGGACCCAACTCAAACCTTACCAGTCATAGGAGACTAGGATGGCAGAAGATTCCTTTCCTGTCCTTGGAGGTGAGTGGTGTCTCATGTATGCTCCTCATTTCCCGTCTCTGGCAAGCCTGACCATCTAACCAGGGATGGGAGAACTAAAAGGTCTCTAGACCTTTATTATCATAGACTGTATTTCAGCACATTTTTATTCTTTTAGCCATCTCAAACCTATGATAATGAACCTGTATGGGTTGTATTTTAATGGCATCCAAATATTGTTTAACAAAAGTCATCAGCCTATTGAAAAGACAGAGTTCTATTGATAAAGATATTAATAGTAGATCATTAAAAAAGGAAAAAATGGAACATCTGTTCATTGAAAGACAGACAAACACATAAACACACAGACACATAAACCTCTTAAAAAATTAAGAGGGCACTCAAATATTTGGCCCAATTAAATTATATTAACTATATTATAAGCTTTAGAAATTTTATAAGTAGACTAGTCAGATTTTGTTGTTTGTCAATTATTAGAGATCTCTTATTAGAAAAACTT
>NW_004524912.1:52922-80440 GCF_000260255.1 Octodon degus
TAGTTGTGCTGCTCATCTGCTAGGAGCAGCTTAATGGTCTTAGTACTTATAAAGGATTTTCTTGAGCCCACATTTCCTCCTAAAGTACTATCTTGAGCCTTAAGAACTTGCGAAGCCAGCCACACACACACAGCCAATGCTAGTGCCAGGGCATGTCATGGTCATGACCCACCTACTTAGCAGCAGGAACACAGACCTCTGCAGCTGAACCTATCTTGCAGATGTCAATCTGGGTCAGCCTAGGATGAATGTGGATGGAAGCACGAGGCCCTCCTCTATCAGAAACATGAATGGGCGCACTCTGGCTCCAGCAAACTGGCTTCCTATCATGCTTGTGCCTTCAAGGCCTGGCCATAATGGGGGGGTAATTCTGATGAAGTGCGTCCTTTACAATCACAGGGATTGCCATAAAGGGATTTGAGTAGGTCTTTCTTAGATTCTGGTGTCCCAAAGCCGCCATCAATTGTCTTGACCTGAACTACGAAAATTCTCAGTGGTCAGATCCAAAACACAAAAATATTCTCAGGGAGCACTTGAGTCCCTGGAATCATCTATGAGGTCATTTTGTATCTGGTCGATTTGATCTACCTGTTTAACCAGTCTTTCCGGCAGCCATCTGGCAGATTTTATTTCTTTGGAGTAAATGCATACTGACTCTCATCCCCAGATAAGGACCGGATCTGGGCCGTGCCATGAGTTGGCTAGAGGGTCTCTCCATAATACCAAGACAAAGTGTTTTTGTGACTCAGAATGCCAAAAATGGGTGGCTGCTGACTGTCCTTTGGCATCCAGTGTTAAAAAATTTAAAATGAATAAGGAGTGAGCCAGAATATTTCTAGGTGATCCCTTAGTTGGGTACCAGTCTCCTCCTTTTATTTTTTTATAGTAAGTTTTAATGTTTATTTGGCTCTTTCTACTATACCTTGACCTTGAGGGTTATAAGGAATGCCTGTCACATGAACAATGATGAGTTTTTTACAGAATTGGGAAAAGGTGGAGCTGGTGTAACCTGGGTCATTGTCTGTCTTGAGCTGTTGGGGGCAGCCCAAAACAGACAATGCCTGTAGCATATGGGCAATAACATGTTTAGTAGCCTCTCCAGTTTGTAGGGAGGCATATATAAATCCACTAAAAGTGTCTATGGTCACATGCATAAATTTAAGGTTGTCAAAGTCTGGTAGGTGAGTAACATCCATTTGCCAAAGAGCATTTGGCATCAACCCCCGGGGGTTAACACCAAGGTGAGGAACAGGGAGATGAATTGCACATGAAGAGCAGTTTTTAACAATCTGTCTGGCTTGTTGCTTAGTGATTTGATGGAGCAGCCAGAGGGAGTGGGCATTTAAGTGATGAAGATGGTGTGTCTGAATCACTGCAGTGACAGTGTCTTCACAGTGCATGAGAAAGGAATATGGGCGAGTACAGGGTTTAGTAGCAGCATTAGCTAATCTATTTCCTAGAGCAAGAGGTCCAGGAAGTTTAGTGTGGGCTCGCAGATGCCCTATGTAAAATGGTACGGTTCTTTTATTAATCATATGTTGTATTAGGGCAAACAGATATCCAGCCCTAGACGTCTGTTTTATTTGTCCTGCCATTTCAAGTAAAGGGATAGATTGAGCAATGTATGCACTGTCAGTATAGATATTGAAGGATTGATTTGGGAAAGCTGAAAAAACCACCCCAATGGCTATTAATTTGGTTATCTGAGCTGCTGGGCTGTCTGTTTGGAATGTAATTGTCTGATCCTAAAAGACATAAGCAGCTATCCCTGAGGAGGAGCCATCAGTGAAGACTGATAGTTCATTTTTTAAGGGTTTAAAAGATGTGTTTTTTTGAAAAACAAAATCATGATTATTTGCAAAATTAATGAGTTATCAGGGGGTTAATTATTATCAATGTTTCCAGCATAGGAAACCAAAGCGACAGGCCAGCATTGTGTTGTTTGGAGCAGCCAGTCAACCTCTTCTTTAGAAAAAAGCTGGATAATAAAATTAAGTTCTTTGCCAAAATAGCATCGCCCTTCTTTTCTGCCTAAAATTATAAGATTGGAGACAGCCTGATAAGGTTTGAGGACCTTTTCAAGGTGTGGCTGGTAGATGTATCCACATTAGGGTCGCTGTCTGTCAAAAAACGACAGTGGGGGAGAATTTTGTTCTGAAAATGAGAAATCCTAGGGGCTTATCATAGTTTATAAGGGTAATCTCTTGTTTCTGGATGGAATTTTTAAACAATCTAGTGGTGTGTCTGCCTTCTGGTGAGAGTTCACGAGGGGATGACAGGTCGGCATCACCTTGTAAAATGTCATATAAAGGTTTTATTTCTCCTTTAGGGAGCTTTAGGTAAGGCATGAGTCAGTTAATATATCCTAAGAGCCTTTGGAAATCATTTAAGGTAGTTAATTTACCTAATCTTAACTGTAACCTCTGGGAGAAAACTTGGGACCTCTTCATTTGAAATCCTAGAGAGGTGTAAGGATCCAAGAGTTGAACTTTGTCGGGGGCTACCATCAGTCACTTACAGCTTAGGGCCTGTTGTAGTTCTTGATAATATTGTAGGGTAGAGGACTGGTCTATTATAGCAATTAATATGTTGTCTATATAGTGGATGATATACATCTCTGGCCAGTGACCTCTCACAGTCTGTAAGATTGAGGCCACAAAAGACTGGCACAGAGTGGGACTATTTTCCATTCCCTAGTGAAACACACCATTGGAATCTCTGCATGGGGGCCTTGAAATTCGCAATAGGTAAACTAAAGACAAAGTGCTTTTGATCGTCTGGGTGAAGAGGGATATTAAAGAAACAGTCCTTTAGGTCAATAACCACTTTAAAGTAATTTAGAGGTATGGCAACAGGTGAAGGGAGGCTTGGCTGCAAGGCCCCCTTCACTACCATGGTTTTATTTATTGCCCTGAGGTCTTGCAAAAGTTGCCATTTGCCAGATTTTTTTTATCACAAAAATAGGTGTATTCCAGGCAGAGTTACTGGGAAAAACATGGCCAGCATTAAGCTGTTCCTGCACCAGCTGTTGTGCGGCCACCCATTTTTCTGTTGTAAGGGGCCATTGATCGACCCACACAGGGTCATTTGAGAGCCAGGTGATTTTTTCTGCATGAGCCGCAAGAGGGTCAATAGCCCCTTTTAAAAAGAACCTAGACCAGCCTTATCACATCTGGGTGAAACACCTATAGGCTCTGTGATTTCTGAGTTGGATTTCCCCAGGCCCTGACCTGGTAAATACCATTTGTTTAACATCTGTGCAGTGATATCAGTTAGGACTACCCATGATCATCCCTAGATGGGACAGGAGATCTCTGCCCCATAGAATAACTGGCAAGTTAGCTATAACATAAGGTTATATAGTGCCCTGATTACCCTCTTGATCTTTCCATGTTAGGACTTTGGCACTTCTTTTTGGGTTTGTGCTTTGGCCTATTCTTTGGAGGTGAGTCAAGATGTCATGTAAAGGTCACACCTCAGGCCAATCCTCTTCTCTAATAATAGTAACATCTGCACCCATATCAATTAACCCAGAGAATTGCCTGCCATCTTGGTATAAGGTCATAAGGGGTTTTTGTGGCGAGATCGCCTGAGCCCAGAAAATAGCTGAGAATCCAAAGCCTTTATTTCCCCTCTGTTGTGTCATGACCTTATTTGAAGTGGGAGTCAGTGGCACAAGAAGCAACTGGGTGATCCTTTGACCTGCTGAGACACTGGTAACACCCATGGGAAAGGAGACCAGCATCTTTATTTCACCTTGGTAACCATTGTCTGTCACTCCTGGAATTACCTGAAAGACATGGAGTGCCACACTGCTCCATCCAATTAGAAGGTTAAAAGTATCTTTTGGCATCGGGCCAAAGGTGCCTATTGGGAGGACTTGGATCCCAGCCCCAGGGGTTAATATTGTCTGGGTGGTGGAACTGAGGTCTAATCCTGCACTCCCAGGAGTGGCTCTGAAGAGGTCTGAAATGGATTGTTGGTGGGAACAAAGTCGATCGCCCTATGATTTTGTTTGAGTGTAGGGGCCTAGGGCTGGCCCTGCCTCTCATTTCCCTGCTGCAGGGGCAGGATATTACCATATTTATCTCTTTTGGATCTACATTTACCTGCCAAATGATTACCTCTCCTGCACCGTGGGCAGAGCCTCAGTTGTTTGGAGTCACCTTGTTTTTTATCCTTTCCTCTACAATCCTTGGCCGTATGTCCTATCTTTCCACAATTAAAACATTTATTTTTATCCTTTTGGGAGGGGAATTGCTTGACCGTAAACCCTTGTTGTGTCGCAGCCAGAGCAAGGCCCTGTTGGTAAGCTGGCCCTCTCTCTGCACAGAGGCGAATGTAACCCGAAAGGTCAGATCCCTTTTTATGAGGGTATATCACAGCTTGGCAGGCTGCATTAGCATTCTCAAAAGCCAGTTGTTTGATTAGATCAGAATTAGACACTACACTACCAAACAGTCTCTCGGCGGCCTGAAGCAACTGATGGGCAAAATCTGGAAATGGCTCTTCTGGGTCCTGTTTCACGTTTGTAAGGGAAGTAGTAGCCTCTCTATGGGAAGGCAACCTTTTCCATGCCCAGTTGTGGCCAGCTGAATCTGAGCAAACAGGCATATATCATACCTAGATTGAGTTTTGGTGGTGGAAAAGTCTCTCACACCTGTTAGCATCTCATAAATCCAACCATTTCTAGCCTCTGCATCTCTTCTAGCTATAGAGTCACAATTATCTAGATGTTCTGACTTCCAGTGCAAGTAATCTCCACCGGATAAAGCAGCCTTGGCTAATGTATACCAGTCTTTAGGGATGAGTCATCCTTGAGTCATGGAGTCTAATACAGTAAGTGTAAAAGAAGCCGTGGTGCCATATTGTGAGACAGCAGCCTTTAACTCTTTTAACAGTTTAAGATCAAAAGGTCTATGCTATTATGGGCTACTGGACTCTTTTAGAATATTTGCTGAGTTTACACACCTATAATATTCAATAATGGAACTTAGAAAAAATGGGGTATACCTATGAATGTCCATTTTGTATCTGTGTATTCAAAGTGGTTGGGATAGATATATAGTTGCATTCTCTTAATGAATAGAATGATTTGTTCTAATGGTGTTTGTAAATAGGACCACAAGTCCGCATCTTGTACAGCAATTAACCACTAAGAAGAATATATGCAGTGTATTATTTGTTGAAACTGTACTTCCTATTTGATTTGAAACTGTCTCATTGCTATCTGTTTATCAATAAAACTTTGAAAGAAAAAAAAAAGAGCACCAGCAAAAAAAAAGAAAGTGAAGAAATGTTATATTTTTAATTAAAAATAAATTTAGTTTTGACTTATAAAAAAAAAAGATCAAAAGGTCTGTGTGTTCTAATAGCCTGAGGTTCTTCCCCTTTATTTTTTGCCTTTTGTGTCTCGGTCATCAGAAATGCCCACTTGATGGTGCTATTATTTTTAAAATTTGGTCGAGAAGTGGGGGGCAGAATGGCGGATGCCTTGTGGTCAGTCCTCTTATTGAGAATTACTGCAAGCTCTTGAGCAAGGTTAAAATCTCGTTTTTCTAATTGAATCTGTTTTTGGAGGTCTCTAACTTTATCTTCTAACCCCTTAATCACATTAGAAGATGCTTCTTTTTCCTTTAAGTTCTGAGAAAGTGAAATCTGTGGTGATAGCGGGTGGTATTTAGCAGCCTCATCACCCAGAGTTTTCCAATCAACAGCTTCCTCCTCAGAGCCACTATTATTAAGCATTAGACTCTGAAGGGTGGGGAGGTCAGGGTACACACTGGGAAATTCAGGGGAAGTGAGTGACTCTGAAGTTGCAATGGGTGTAGCAGCCTCTTTGTCAGGGGGAGCATATGGAAGAGTCATTAACTCCTTCCGGTCCTCCTCGGAGGACGAGGAGAGAGAGTCAGAGTCTGCCTGAGGGGGAGCCAGCGTATTTTTTGCCAACAGTTGAAGAATATGTTCCCCTTCTCAAACAACCTGTTTAATCAGGGGGTCCCAAGCTTCTGTTGGAGAATTTCATTAATAAGATTCCAAAAGAAAAAGGCCATAATAGAAGACTTTTTCAGCCTGAAGACACTATAATAATCATGTAAAGCATCTCTCACTCATAGCCATCTCTTAGAATCAATCATACCCTCCAAATGGAACCAAGGACACACCTGATGTATAAACTGAAAGAATTCTCATAACTGTTTAACTTTAACCTTTAATCCTCATGCCTTTAATGCTCTGCTCAAACTTTCTACAAATATAACATGTTCACTTAATGCCTGCCTCATTGTCGAAGGGAAAGGGGAAAGGAGTGCCATCCACTTACCGAGGTTCAGACCTCTCAGAAGGCAACGGTGGTGTAGGCCTCTTTTATTCTCTCCTTTGCCTCTTTTACCAGCTTTCTTTTGCATACTCTCTCTCAAACGGTTCTGTCACTGAATCATACATACAAGGTGCCCCACTCGCTGGGCGCCATTTGTCCCGAACCAGCCAGCTCGTCAGTCAATAAAGGTCACCTGGGGGAAGAGTGGGGAATAGAAGAGGGCACAAAGGACAGGAGAAGCGAGAAATGAGAACAAGTCAAGGTTTTGATCAACTCCCGTTTAGTTAGGGGAGGTGCTGGGTATATATAGGGGTTGATGGAATGAGGAAGTCTCGGCTCTTGGTGTCAGCATGTGTCTAAGAAACAGGGAAGGTGCAACCCCTGGGGCATAGTAAGTTATACATGGGGAATGGGAAAGTTGAGAAGGGCCATAAACATAACTCAGCAGGGTAATAGAATGGATACCGGTTAATGGCAGCCAAACAAATGCCTGTGTTTTTTGTTGTTTTTTTTTTTTTTTTTTCTTTTTGCAGAACCAGGGATTCAACATATGGCCTTGCAATTGTCAGGGAAGCACTTAATACACTGAGTCATCTCTCTGGCCCCAGTGTCTGCTCTTTTATACAGGGAAACACAGAAATCAAGTTAAAACATCAATTTTGTAATTAAAGAATTTCAGTTTACCACGCTGTGCCAAATGGCAAAGCATTCAGTCTCATAAGATATATGATCCAGAAAGTTTGTGACTTTCCCGCTGGAGGTGCAGAGAAATTGCAGAAGATTGTTCTCACTCAAACTCATTCTTATGGATAAAGAGCCAGAAACACGTTTGAAGACTCCAGTGCCCTAAGGAGAACTGCTTGTTTCTACTCCATGATTTGTGTTTCTAAGTGTGAGTTCTTAGCGCATAAGGGCCAGTAAAGCTACAGATTGTGTGGGAAGCAGGGTATGCAAATACCAATTCCTGTATTCCGCAAAACACAAAACTCTGGCTAAAACGTCACTTTTGTAACTAAAGGAATTCACAGTTGTGCACTGTGGCAAGAGTGTCAAATCATTGAGTCTTCTAAGACAAAGCATCTGTGAAGTTTGTGACTTTCCAGCTGGAAGTGCAGAAAAACTGCAGAAGGTTGTTCTCTCTCTCCTTCATTCTTAAGGGACAAGAGACAGAATCACGTTTCAAGAGACTCCAGTACCTTAAGGAGAGCTGCTTCTTTCTACTCCACTATTTGTGTTTTTAAGTGTGAGTTCTTAATGCAGAAGAGCCAGCTAAGCTCCAGCTTTTTTGGGAAGAAGGGCACTCCAGTGCCTGTACTTGTATACAGCAAAGCACAGATATCTGGTTATAGCATCACTTTTCAAACTGAAGTTATTCGCAGTTCTGCGATTTGCCAAGAGAGGCAAATCATTCAGTCTACTAAGAAGAAGCATCTGTGAAGTGTGTGACTTCCCAGCTGGAGGTTCAGAGTGCCTTCAGAAGTTTATTCTCTCTCCCATTCATTCCAATGGGGAGAGAAACAAACACGTTTCAGAACGTCAGTGCCTTAAGGAGAGCTGCCTGTTTCTACACCATGATTTCAGTTTCTAAGTGTGAGTTTGTAACGGTGAAGTGCCAGCTAAGCTACAGCTTCTTTGGGAAGCAGGGCACTCCACTGCTTGTTCCTGTATACAGCAAAATACAGAACTGTCACAAAAACATCAATTTTGTACCGAAAGGAGGTGAAGAGAAACTGCAGAAGGTTGTACTCTCTCCTATTCAATCCTATGGGAAAGAGCCAGCAACAAGTTTCAAGACACCAAGGAGAGCTGCTTCTTTCTACTCCATCATTTGTGTTACTAAGTGTGAGTTCCTAAAGCAGAAGAGCCAGGTAAGCTTTAGCTCCTTTGGGAACCAGGGCACTTCATGCCTGTTCCTTTATGCAGTGAAACACAGAACCCTGAATAAAATAACACTTTTTTAGCTAAATTAATTCACAATTCTGCACACTGCCAATAGTGGCAAATCATTCAGTCTCCTAAGGGAAATCTTTGTGAAGTTTATTACTTTCCAGGTGGAGGTTTAGAGAAACTGCAGAAGGTTGTTCTCCCTCCCATTCATTGCTATGGGAAAAGAGCCAGAAACACCTTTCAAGACTCCAGTGCCCTAAGGATATCTTCTGGATTCTACTCCATGATTTGTTTCATGTGAGTTCTTAACCCAGAAGAGCCAGTTAAGCTCCAGCTTCTTTGGCAAGCAGGGTATTAAAAGCCTGATCCTGTATAAAGTGAAACAAAGAACTCTGGCTAATACATTCCTTTTGTTACTAAGGTAACATACAATTCTGCACTGTGCCTAGTGTGGCAAATCATTCAGTCTCCTAAGAGAAAGAATCCGTGAAGTTTGTGATATCCAGCTGGAGGTGCACAGAAACTGCACAAGATTGTTTTCTCTCCCGTTCATTATTATGGAAAAAGAGCAGGAATTACGTTTGAAAACTTCAGTGCCCTTAGGGCATCCGCTTGTTATCCTCCATAATTTGTGTTTCGAAGTTTTATTTCTTAACCCAGAAAAGGCAGGTAACATGCAGCTTAGCGAGGAAGCAGGGCATTCTAAAGCCTGTGACTTTATACAACAAAACACAGAACTCTGGCTAAAATATCATTTTTGTAACTAAAGTAATTCACAGTTCCGTGCTGTAGCAAGATTGTCAAACCATTCATTCTCATAAGACAAAGCATCCATGATGTTTGTTACTTTCCATCTGGAGGTGCAGAGAAACTGATGAAGGCTGTTCTCTCTCCCATTCATTCCTATGGGAAATGAGCCAGAAACATGTTTCAGAACTCCAGTGCCCTAAAAAGAATTGCTTCTTTTCATTACATGATTTGAGTTTCTATGTATGAATTCTTAAACAAAAGAGCCAGCTAAGCTCCAGCTTCTTTGGGAAGCAGGGCACACCAATGCATGTACCTGTGTATGTTGAAACACAGAACTCTGGCTAGAATGTCACCTTTGTAATTAATGTAATTCACAGTTTCGCACTGTGCCAAGAGTGGCAAATTATTCAGTCTCCTAAGAGAAATCATCAGTGAAGTTTGTGAGTTTAGCTGAAGGTGTAATGATACTGCAGAAGTTGTTCTCTCTCCCATTCATTCCTTAAGGAAAAGAACCAGAAACTCTTTTGAAGACTTCAGTGCCCTAAGAAGTGGTGTTTATTTCTACTCCATGTTCTGTGTTTCTACGTGTGATTTCTTAACACAGAAGTGCCATCTAAGCTCCAGCTTTTTGGGTAAGCAGGACATGCAAATGCCTCATCCTGTATACAGTGAACACAGAAATTTGCCTAAAATGTTACTTTTGCAACTAAACTTATTCAAATTCTGCACTGTGTGAAGAGTGACAAACCATTCAGTCTCCAAAGAGAAAGAATCCGCGAATTTTGATACTTTCCACCTGGAGAGAAACTGCAGAAAGTTTTTCTGTGTCCCAATCATTCGTAGGAGAAAAGAGCCAAAAACATGTTTTCGGATTCCAGTACCCAGAGGGAAGCTGCTGGTTTCTATGGCATGATTTGTGATTCTAAGTGTGAGTTCTTAATGCAGAAGAGCCAGCTAAGCTCCAGCTTCTTTAAGAAGCAGTGCACTCCAATGCCTGTTCCTGTATACAGCGAAACAGAGAACTCTGGCTAAAACGTCACGTTTGTAACTAAAATATGTCACAGTTCTGCATTGAGCCAAGGTTGACAAATCATTCAGTCTCCAAAGAACAAGTATCCGTTAAGTTTGTGACTATCTAACTGGAGATGCAGAGGAACTGGAGAAGGATGTTCTCTCTTCCATTCATTGCTATGGCAAAAGATCCAGAAAACGTTTCAATAGTCCTGTGCCCTAAAGAGAGCTGCTTGTTTCTAATCAATGATTTGTGTTTCTAAGTTTGAGTTCTTATCATAGAAGGGACAGCTACTCTCCAGCTTATTTGGGAATCAGGGCTTTCCAATGCCTGTTTCTGTATACAGCAAAACAGAGAAATCTGCCTAAAACGTCACTGTTGTGACTAAAGAAATACAGAGTTACCGGTTATGCCAAGATTTACAAATTATTCATTCTTGTAGGAGAAAACATCCATCAAGTTTGTGAATTTCCAAATGGAAGTACGCAGAAACTGGAGAAATTTGTCTCTTTCCCTTTAATTTCTATGAGAAAAGAGCCAGAAACTTGATTCAAGACTCCAGTGCCATAAGGCGAGCTGCTTGTTTCCACTCAAATACTTTCTGTTCCTATCTGTTTCTTCTTAACATAAATGCAAAAGCTAAACTCTAGTATTTTTGGAATGAAGGACACTCTATTATGTATACAGCAAAACACAGAAATATGATTAAAACTTGTTTTGTAACTAAAGTAATTCACAGTTCTGCAATGTGTCTAGAGTGGCAAATCTTTAAGTCTCACAGGAGAAAAGATCCAAGACATTTGCGACATTGCAATTGGAAGTGCAGAGAAACTACAGAAAGTTGTTCTCTCTCCCATTCATTCTTATGGGAAAAGAGAAAGAAACACGTTTCAAGACTCCAGTGCCCTAAGGAGAGCTGCTTGTTTCTACCCCATGTTTGTGTTTGTAAATTTGAGTTCTTAATGCAGAAGAGCCAGATAAGCTCCAGCTTCTTTGGGAAGCAGTGCACTCCAATGCTTGTTCCTGTATATAGCGAAATTTAGAAGTGTGACTAAGACATCACAATTTTAACTAAAGTAATTCACAGATCCGTGTGACAAGAGTGGTAAAATTTTCAGTCTCCTGTGAGAAATCATTTGTGAAGATTGTGACTATAGAGCGGGAGGTTCAGAAAAACTGCAGAAAGTTGTTCTATCTCCCATTCATTCCTAAGGGAAAAGACCTAGAAACAATTTTCAAGCCTCCAGTGCCCTAAGGAGAGCTGCTCCATTTTACTCCATAATGTGTGTCTCTCAGTGTGAGTTTTAAAGTTAGAATAGACAGCTAAGCTCCAGGTTCTTTGAAAAGCTTGGCACTCCAATAGCTGTTAGTGTATATAGCGAAACACAGAATATAGTCTAAAATATCACTTTTGCAACTAAGATAATTCACAGTTATGCACCGTGCTAAGAGTGTGAATACATTCACTCTCCAAAGAGAAAGCATCCTTGAAGTTTGTGAATTTCCACCTGGAGGTGCAAAGAAACGTCATAAGGTTTTATACTCTCCTTTTCATTCCTATGGGAAAAGAGCAAGAAACCTGATTCAAGACTCTAGTTAGCTAAGGAGAGCTCCTTGTTTCTACTCCATGATTTGTGTTTCTAAGTGTGAATTGTTAATGCAGAAGAATCTGGGAAACTCCAGCTTCTTTGGGAAGCATGGCATTTCAATAACTGTTACTGTATACAGCTTAATATAGACCTCTGTCAAAAATACAGCTTTTCTAACTAAAGAAATTATCAGTTTAGTGGTGTGCCAAGAATTGCAAATCTTTCAGTCTCCTAAGAGATAGCATTCATGAAGTTTGTGACTTTTCAGCTGTAGGAGCACAGAAACGGGAGAAGGTTGCTCTCTCTCTCTCCTCATTCCTATGGGAAAAGAGAGAGAAACCCGTTTCAAGACTCCAGTGCCTTAAGAAGAGCTGCTTGTTTCTACTCCATGAGTTATGTTGGTCAGTGTGAGTTATGAACGCAGATGAGGCAGCTATGCTCCAGCTTCTTGGGAATCATGGCACTCCAGTGCTTGTTCCTCTATATATGGAAAAACAAATCTGGCTAAAACATCACTTTTGTAAGTAAAGTAATTCACAGTTCCATGTGGTGACAAGAGTGACAAATCATTCAGTTTCCTAGGAAAGCATCCAGGAAGTTTTTTTACTTTCCAAGTGGAGGAGAAGAGTAATTGCAGGTTATTCTTTCTCCATTCCTTTCTACAGGAAAAGAGTCAGAAACACGTTCCGACACCCCAGTTCCCTAAGGAGAGCTTCTTGTTTCTACTCCATGATTTGTGTTCCTAATTGTGAGTTCTGAATGCAGAAGAAAAAGCTAAGCTCCAGTTTCTTTGAAAAGCAGGGCACTCCAATGCATGTTCCTGTATACAGCAAAACACATAAGTCTGGCTAAACATTTATTTTTGTAATTAAGTAATTCCAAGTTCTGCACTATGTCAAGAGTGGCATATCTTTCAATCTCCTAAGAGAATGCATCTTTGAAATTTGTGACTTTCCAGGTGGAAGTGCACTGAAACTGCAGAAGATGGTTATCATTCCCATTCATTCCTATGGGAAGAAAAGGAGAAACCTGTTTCAGGACTCCACTGCACTAATTACACCTGCTTGCTCTGTTCCATGATTTGTATTTCCAAGTGTGAGTTCTCAATGCAGACTATCCAGGTATGCTCCACCTTGTTTGGGAAGCAGGGCACTCCAATGCCTGTTGCTGTATACATCGAAACTCAGAATACTGGCTAAAACATCACAACATAACTAAAGTAATTCACAGTTCTGTGTTGTTCCAAGAGGAGCAAATCAGTCTCTTAAGAGAAATCATCCATGAAGTTTGTGACTCTCGAGCTGAAGGTGCAGGGAAACTGCAGAAGATGGTTCTATTTCCCCTTCATTCCATAGGAAAAGAGGCAGAAACATGTTTCAAGAATCCGTAGCCATAAGGTGATCTGCTCTTTTTTACTCCATGATTTTTGTTTCTAAGTGTGAGTTCTAAACGCAGAAGAGACAGCTAAGCTCCAGCTTCTTTGGGAAGAAGGGCACCCCAATTCATGTTCCTGAGTGGATCAAAACACAGAACTCTTGCTAAAATGTCACTTTTGTAACTAAAGTAATTCACATTTCTACGCTGTACCAGGAGTGGAAAGTTACAAACTTCCCAGATGTTTTGTTTAGGAGAATGAACGATTTGCCACTCCTAGCACAGCACGTAATTCTCAGTTACTTCAGTTACAAATTGCTGTTTTACCCAGTGATTTGTGTTACACTGTATATGGGAACAAGCTTTAGAGTGCCCTGCTTGTCAAGGAAGCTGAAGGTTAGCTGGTTCTTCTGAGTTAAGAACTCCCACTTAAAACACAAATCATGGAGTAGAAAGAAGCAACTCTCCTTAGGGCACTGGAGACTTGAAACCAGTTTCTGGCTCTTTTCCCATAGCAATGACTGGGAGAGAAAACATCCTTCTGCAGTTTCTGTGCACAACCAGCTGGAAAGTCACAAACCTCTCAGCTGCTTTTGTTTAGGATGCATAATGAATTGCTATTGTTGGCCCAATGCAGTACTGTGAATTACTTCAGTTACAAAAGTGTATTTTCATGCAGAATTCTCTATTTCACTGTGCACTGGAAGAAGCATTGTAGGGCTCTGCTTCCCAAACAAGGTGGAACATTTCTCCCTCTTCTTCATTAAGAATTCACACTGAGAAACACAAATCATGGAGTAGAAATTAGCAGCTCTCCTTAGGGCACTGGAGTCTACAAACCAGTTTCTGTCTCTTTTCCCATGGGAATGAATGTGAGAGAGAACAACCTTCTGCAGTTTCTCTGCACCTCCAACTGGAAAGTCACAAACTTCCCAGATGCTTTCTCTTAGGAGACTGAATGATTTGTCACTCTTTGAACAGCGTGGAACTGTGAATTTGTTTAGTTATGAGAGTAATGTTTTATCCAGTGTTCTGTTTTTCACTGTACTCATGAACATACATTGGAGTGTCGTGCTTCTCAAAGAAGCTATAGCTTAGCTAGCTCTTCAGCATTAAGAACTCCCACTTAGAAATACAAACCGAAGAATAGAAACAAGCAGTGCTCCTTAGAGCACTGGAGCTTAGAAACAAGTTTCTGGCTCTTTTCCCTTAGGAATGAATGGTAGAAAGAACAATCTTCTGCAGTTTCCCTGCACATCCAGTTGGAAAGTCACAAACTTCATGGATGTTTTCTGTTTGGAGACTGGATAATTTGCCCCTTATGACACAGCACTGAACTGTGAAACTCTTTAGATTTAAAGTGACAATTTAGGGGCTGGAGAGAAGACTCAGTGGTCTAAATCACCTACTTGGAACAAGCTTGGCAAAGCACAGGGACCACTGTTCAATCCCCCAGCACCACATGCCAGCCAGCCACGCCCCCTGGTTGGCTGAGCTGGCCACACACACACACACACACACACACACACACACGCGCGCGCGCGCGCGCGCGCGCACTAAATAAATGTTAAAAAAAATAAAGTGATGATTTAGCCATGTTTTTGTTTTTCACTGTATACAGGTAGAAGAATTGGAGTGCCTTGCTTCCCGAGGATCCTGGAACTTAGCTGGCTTTTCTTAATTAAGAACACTCACTTTCATACAGAAATCATGAAGTAGAAAAAAGCAGTGCTCATTAGTGCACTGGAGAATTGCAACAAGTTTCTCTCTCTTTTCAAATAGGAATGAATGGGAGAGAGAACAGCCTTCTGCATTTTCTTTGTAACTGCAGCTGTGAAGTCACAAACATCAAGGATGATTTCTCTTAGGAGACTGAATTGTTTGACAATCTTGGCAGAGCACCGATCTGTTTATTAGTTTAGTTACCTAAGTGAAGTTTTAGCCAGAGTTCTGTGATTCATTGTATAGAGGAACAGGCATGTGAGTGCCCTGCTTCACAAAGAAGGTGGATCTTAGCTGATTCTTCTGCTTTAAGAACTCACACTTAGAAACACAAATCTTGGTGTAGAAACCAGCAGCTCTCCTTAGGGCACTGGAGTCTTAAAACGTGTTTCTGGCTCTTTTCCCATAGAAATGGATGGGAAAAAGAACAAACGCCTGCAGTTTCTCTGCACCCCCAGCTGTAAAGTCCAAAATTCACAAATGTTTCCTCTTAGGATGCTGATTTGTCCCTCCTGGTACAGAACAAAACTGAATTACTTTACATACCAAACTGAGGTTTATGCCAGAGTTCTGTGTTTCTCTGTATACAGAACAAGCATTAGAGTGCCCTGCTTTCCAAAGAATCTGGAGCTTAGCTGGCTCTTCTTGTTAAGAACTCAAACATAGAAACACAAATCTTGGAGTAGAAACAAGCACCTCTCCTTTTGACCCTGGAGTTTTGAAATGTGATTTTTGCTCTTTTGCCTTAGGAATGAAATTGAGAGGGAAAAACCTTCTTCCGTTTCTATCCACCTCCACCTTTATATTCACAAAGTTCATGGACGCTTTTTCTGAGGAGAATAAATGATTTGCTACTCTTGGCACAGTGCAGCAATGTGAATACTTTAGTTACAAATATGAGGTTTTAGCCAGCATTCTGTGTTTTGCTGCATCCAGGAACCAGCATTGGAATGCCTTGCTTCCCTAAGAAGGTCTCGCTTAGCTGGTTCTTCTGCATTAATAACTCACACTTAGAAACCAAATCATGCATTAGTAACAAGCAGCTCTCCTTAGATCACATGATTCTCTTTGTTTTTTTATTTTATTTATTTATTATTTTTTACTTTATAAATTTTTTAATACTAGTAGAAAATATCATACAATGTCTTTCAAATAAATTGTAAGTCAAAGATAGAGTATAAATCTTAAGTTTAAGTAATATTAAGTTTTACTTAAACTTAATATCAAGAAAAATTAAGTTTAAGTAATTTTCAGAAAATTTCATGTTTCAAAACAAGTGAACTAAGAAAAATTTTTAATAATAGCAAAGAAGTACTAAGAGTAAAATATAAGATAAATACTTTAATGTCAAGTAAATGACCAGCACATCTGACAGTTTGAGTATAGGATATCCACAAAGTTCTAGTGTGTTGTGGACATGCATAATGACCGTGACTGTTACTGGTGGCTAATCATCACTTGTGGAACTGAGCTACAGCTATTTCTTTGAAATCCTCCCTGTAGAGGATTATTTCAGAGATATAGACTCAGGTGGATTCATGACCCATAGGGTGATGGCGAAGTCCATTCATAGAGTGTGCTGATGAAAATATTCTGCTTCTGAACACAAAAGAATAACTGAAAGAGTACTACTGTATATCTCGTATTCTCCTCTGTTTTCTTGTTTGTCCTATTTGGTGGGTTCTTTCCATTCTCATTCCTGGGGCTGTGATTAATTTGCTCCCTCTCTAAAATATCATTTAGTAGTCTTTGTAAGCTTGGCTTTGTCATCATAAAATTCTTTAGTTGTTCTTTGTCATGGAAATATTTCGCTTCTCCATTATATTTGAAAGAGAGTTTTTCAATATATATCAGTCTGGGTTGGAATTTGTATTCTTGCAAGACTTGAAGTACTTTGCTCCCTGCTCTTTTTGACTTGATGGTTTGTGAAGAAAAATCTGCCATTATTCTGATGGATTTTCCTTTAAATGTGATCTGCTTCTTTTCTTTAGCGTCTTTTAGTATACTCTTCCTGTGCTGAATTACTGGGACCTTGATTGTTATTTGTCTGGATGTGGTTTCCATTGGATTGATATTATTTTTAGTTCTATATGCTTCGGTTACAGGAATGTCAGATTGTTGTCCCATATTTGAGAGAATCTTTCTGCTATTACTTCTGCCCATATTCTTTTTATATCATTTGTATTGACTCCTTCCTTCTCATTGATGCCTATTATTCTCCTCTTTGCATAGTCTTAGAGGTATTGAATTATTTTTTCCTGCATCCTCATTGTTTTAAAGAGATTTTTTCTTACTTTTTCAAGAGTTGCAATTGTGTCTTTCAGGTCAGAAAGTCTATTTTCACTTTCATGCAAACTGATTTGCCAGCTTGTGATTGAGGTTTTAATTTCCTGTATATCACTTTGAACCTGTTTCATAGATTCTATTTCTTTCCTAAATTGTTTATTCAGGGATTCCATCATTTTTATATTCTCCTCTATTTTTTTATCAGTGTATTCTTTAGAAGCACTTAGTGCTTGTTTGTGTATAGTTACCACTACATTTTTTAGTTCCAAAATTATTTCTGATCTGAATTCTTCTATACCTTTCCGCAGTTGATTCTTTACTGTGAATGCAATTATTTCAGAGATATCTGGTGTGTGATTTCTGGTTTCCTCATTGCTAGTGTCTTCAGCATTTGTACTGGGTGGAATCGGGACCTGAGACTGTATTTTGTTCCTTCTCTTTGTCATTTTGTATACCACTGTCTTCTGACCTTTGGTGTAGAGCTTAGAGTTATTACCTTAGTACCAGGTCCGGATCTATGAAGTTCATATTCCTCCAAGTGGGTGTTGTTGGGATCTGGCTGCTGTGCTCCACTTCTTTCTGATGCAGGCATTAGAGTTGAACCTTTTGTGTCACTCTGACAAGATATTCTCCTCCTGAATCAGCTGGGTTTGTCTTGCCTCTAGCCTCTTTGAAAGCAGTTCTGCTGAAGAGTTTCATGCTGGGACTGCACTCTGGGTCGAAAGAGGATCTGCAGGCCCCGGGTCATATCACTCACACCCTGGGCCTGTGCTCTGGGTCCGTTCAGGGTCCCACCGGACCCGGGTCATCTCACTCTATTGCTGGGTCTGCACTCTGGATCTGTTCAGGATCCTACAGCCCTCAGTCATCTCACTCACTCTTAGGGCCTGAGATCTGGGTCTGTTGAGAAACTGTGAGCCCCAGCAGTCTCACTCACTCACCAGGCCTGCAATCTGAGTCTATTCAGGATCCAGCAGCCCTGGGTCATTTCACTCACTCGCCGGACCTGCGCTCTGGGATGATTCAGGATCCTCGGGCCCCTGGTCATCTCACTCACTCATCAGGCCTGCGCTTTGGGTCTGTTCAGGATCATGCAGGCTCGGTCCACTCACTCACTTGCTGGGCCTGTGTTCTGGGTCAATCAGAATCTGCAAGCCCACGGTCGTCTCACTCTCACTAGAGTCTTGAAAAGCATTTCTGGCTCTTTTCCCATAGGAATGAATCAGGAAGAAAACAACCTTCTGCAGTATCACTGCACCTCCAAGTGGAAAGTTATAAACTTCACGAATTCTTTCTCTTAGGAGACTGAATGATTTGCCACTCTTGGGACAGAGCAGAACTTTGAATTACTTTAGTTACAAAAGTGAAGTTTAGCCAGAGTTCTGTGTTTTGCTGTATCCAGGAACAGGAATTGGAGTGCCCTGCTTTCGAAAGAACCTGGAGCTTTGTTGGCTACTCTATGTTAAGAACTCACACTTAGAAACACATATCATAGAGTAGAAACAACTAGCTCTCCTTAGGGCACTGGAGTACTGAAAAGTGTTTCTGGCTCTTTTCCCAGAGGAATGAATGAGATAGAGAGAACAACCTTCTGCAGTATTTCTGCAAGTCCAGTGTAAAAGTCAAATACTTCACGAATGCTTTTTCTTAGGAGACTAATTTACCACTCTTGGCACAGCACAGAACCGTGAATTACTTTAGTTGTAAGAGTGACGTTTTAGCCTGCTATGTTTATAGCAGCACAATTTGTGTAGCCAAAGCTTGGAAACAACCAAGATGCTCATCACCCAAGGCCTGGTTGAAAAAGATATGGTATTTTTATACAATGGAGTATTATTCAACTATTAAGGATGATAAACTCGAAGCCTTTATGTTGAAGTGGATGCCACTGGAACATATACTCATAAGTGAAATAAACCAGACACACATGTGTAAATATCGTATAGATTCCCTAGTGTGAGAACACAAAAGAAAAAATACAAATAGGAATGTATAATAGAAGCAAAAGAAAGCAGTATATCAAGGACCAACTAATCAAGAGTGTGAAAGGTGTCGAGCTAGGAAACATGACAATGTCAAGCCATACATTTATATGTAGAAGATGGGCAATTCAATGATCCTGAGACTCTCCAGAAGATTTTTGAATCTAGCAGTTAATTGGAAAGATTCTCACCCTGACTAAGTATATATATATATATATATATATATATATATATATATTGATATGTGTTAAATAATCAGCTGCACTGCAAATGGTAATCTGTAATGGTAGTTTTATTTTTAGAGTGCTTATCATTCTGGTCTTCTGAATACGTTCTGCTTGTCATGGCATTCCAGATGCTATGCTGTCTCTCAAGTAGATGGTGGTTCAAAAAGAAAAGGTTGGTAAATGAAAGAAAGAGACAAGGAAAGGAATATTGTGGGACTGTCCTGCTTCAAGGTTGTGTATGGTTAGATTTTTGGACTTATGCATAAACATAAGAAGTATATAATTCTTTATGCCAATTTTATAATTATATTCTAATTTTTAAATGTTTTTTATCATATGCTGTAGGGGTTTAAAATTCAACACATCAATACTTGATGAAAAATACCTGTTCCATGTTATGCCTAAGAAGTTTGATATTCAGACAGATAGTGAGGTTATGCTTAACAGCCTAAGTTGTACGGTAAATAACAATAAGCTTCTCTTCTGGATGGTTGACAACCTAAGTTTGAGGATGAAATTAGAGAAAAAGGAGGGCTGCAAGGAAAGCCATCATTTTGGTCCTAGCCTTCCAAAGTCAATTAAGACAGGATATATGAGAACTTGTACTGTTATGTCATGTAACTTGGTATTGTCCCAAATTTTCTGATCAAGGATACTATGGGGCCAAAGAGGAAAGTGATCAATGATGCAGAGTGTGCCTAAGGAGAGTTACATGGAGAGAAAACGTTCTCTCAGTCTTTCACAGAGAACACATTAGCCAAGCAATTGCCTTGACTCATGCACATGGCTGACACTGAGAAAGGTTTTAAAATCTGAGGTACAGGATCTCAGGATAAATCTTAAGGGGATTTCACTGACCTTATCAGACCCAAAAGCTACAACTCTGGTTGCATAGGCCCTGCTTTACTTTGATCTTAACCATCTAGAAGAAAAATATAAAACTGAAATATAAGAAGTAAAGCCATGCTGTTTGGTTGAGCTGCAGGGGACTCAGGTCTACAATTTCTGACATTAGCATTTAAGCGCAAGACTATTGTGGACTACTGGACACGTTTAGAATATTTTGCTGAGTTCACACAAGTATAATATATTAAAAAACGGAACTTAACAAAAAAGGGGATACAGATGAATGTACATTTGTATCTGCATTCAAAGTTGTTAGGATTGATATATAGTTACATTCTCTTAATGAATAGAGTGATTTGTTCTAATGGTGCTTGTAAATAGGATATCATGTTCCCATCTTGTACAGCAATTAACCTCTAGGAAGAATGTATGTAATGTGTTAATTATTGAAAGTGTCCTACCAATTTGGTTTGAAACTGCCTCATTGTTATTTGTTTATCAAAAATTATGGAAAAAAAGAAAGAAAAATCCAACAGTGGTGAGAATCAGAAAAACACTGTAGATGTCAGGCATTGCACAGCTGTGTCCCATTGAGGTCCTTAAGAAGAAAGAGCTGAGTAAGTTTGTTTTGGATGGGGGTCTGCCCCTTAGCTCAGTTCTTTAAGTGGTGCTTCAACAAAGCAGTCAGGCTCAGGTTACTGTGGTTGGATCCCCACAACTCAAGCCAGCAAACCTGCCCTGAAGGCATTCGAAGTAAAGAAAAAAAATCCTTATTACATTTTTCCCTGGAAAGACCTGGCAGGCCGGAATTTGGACCAGAAATTCAGTTTTTTCTGGCAGACTGGAGCCAAATTTGGAAGGCCCACCTTCTGAAAAAGGCTAGAATTTACCTGAAATTTCTCCACTTAGAACTCTTGTTCTCATATCATAGTGTCGAAACCATCCGTTATACATAGAACAGTGAATGCTTTCACTAGCCTGGCAATTTGGGGACTCTAGCAGTAAAGAGCAGAGAAAGAGTCTTTTGAATTCTGGTGTGCCCATGAATTGAATTCTTTCAGAGCCTATTGACTCAGAGCACAGAGTCTCAGGAGGCTGTGTTTGGAATCGCTGTTCCTTGAGCCTTACTTACAACACCTGCTCTGAATTCAAGAGAGGGGAGCAGGAGAAATTAAAAAAAAAAAATTCCAGCTCAACTTGTTCTCTATGTGGAACTCGATGGAAGAAATTTCCGTGAAACGATTTCTGAGGAGACTCTCATGTGGGTGATGTATTAATTCGTGCTACTTCTAGTTGAATTTGGGACCAGGAGACCTGTAGGGGGCTGTCTTGGGGAAGGAGATTAGGAGAGTCCGTGTTCCCAAAGTGCCTAGGCCCTCTCTGGAATTTCTCCACTCACAATTCACAGGATCTCAAACCCTACTGTCTAAATAATCAGATACATATGAATAAAGGCCTTGCACAGCTGTGTCCCATTGTGACCCCTAAAAAGAAAAGCCTGAGAAAGTGTGTTTGGGATGGGGGCCTGTCCCTTAGCTCAATTAGTTAAGTGATGCTTCAACAAAGCCATCAGGCTTAGGTGTGGTTTGATCACAACTCCAGCCAGCCACATTTGCCCTTAAGGCATTTGGAGAAAAAAAAAATCCTTCAGTGTTTTTTCCATAGAAAAACCTGGGAGGCCTGAACTTCAGATAGAATATTTCTCAGGGGTCATATGATGTGGAATGGTGAATTGGTGGGGTAGCCAAAGGAATTTGAACTAGAAATTCAGTTTTTCCCTGGAGATGGGAACAGACTTAGGATGGCCAAGATTCTGAAATATCCTAGCTTTTAGATGCACTTTCTCCTATTAGAACTCACTCTTCGAACTCTTTAGAATGCACTCTTCGAACACTTAGAGTTCAAAGAGTGAGTTCTAATAGGATAAAAGACTCTTCTTTTCGTACCACAGTGTTGAAACACTCAGTTATACATGGACCAGTGAATGCTTTCACTAGACTGGTGCATTGTGGACCATTGCATAGCAGTAAAGTGGAAAGAGTTTTCAAATCTCATGTGGCTATGACCTGAGTTCTGTCAGAGCATTGATAGTCAAAGCACTGAGACTCATGAGGCTGTGTTTGGAATCCCTGCTTCTTCAGCTTTACCATAGCTGCACTGATCGCAACCTCAGCCAGCAGGAGAAAATTTGAAAACAAAATCTATCTCAACTCATTCTCTACATGGAACTCAGTGGAAGAATTTTCCTTGAAACTATTTCTGAGGAGACTTGTGTACTGGTTATGTATTAATTATTGCATTTTCCAGTTGAATTTGGGACCTGAAATCCTGTTAGGGGCTGTCTAGGGGCACAGGTTTAGGAGGGCTCATTTTCACAAAGGGCCTAGACACTCTCTGGAATTTTTTCACTAACCATTCACCCTTAGAAACAAAGCTTATGGTAGAGAGAATCAGATACATGTGGTAGAATTCAGGCCATGCACAGCTGTGTCCCATTGTGGCCCTTAAGAAGAAAGGGCTGATTAAGTGTGTTTTGGATGAGGGCCTACCCCTTAGCTCAGTTATTTAAGTGGCTGCTTCAACTAAGGAGTCAGGCTCAGTTCAGAGTGCTTTGAGGCCCACAATTCCATTTAGCCAAACCTGCCCTGAAGGTATTTGGAGCAAAAAAAAAGAAAATCCTTCTGCCATTTTTTCCATGGAAAAATCTGGGAGGCCTGAACTTTAGGTAGAATTTTTCTCATGGGACAGGCGACTTGAACATGGCTAATTGGTGGATTAGCCAAAGAAATTTGGACCAGAAATTCAATTTTTCCCTGGAGACAGGAACGGACTTAAGATGGCCCAGATTCAGAAAAGCCTTGGCATTTAGCTGGACTTTCTCTTCTTAGAACTCACTCTTCTAGTTCCAAGACTGAGTTCTAAGAGGAGAAAGAACACTTCTTCTCAAACCATATAGTTGAAACCATCAGTTATACATGGATTAGTGAATGCTTTCACTAGAGTGGCACATGGTGGACCATAGTAGTAAAGAAGAGAGAATGAGTCTTTTGAATTCTGGTGTGACCATGACGTGATTTCTTTCAGAGCCTACAGAGTCAGAGCACTGAGTCTCAAGAGGCAGTGTTTGGAATCCCTGTTCCTTGAACCTTACCAAACCTGCACTGCAGGCAACATGAGCCAGCAGGAGAAAATATAAAATCAAAATCCATCATAACTTGTTCTCTACATGGAACTCTATGGAAAAATTTTCTGTGACACTATTTCTGATACTTGCATGCAGGTGATGTATTAATTAATGCATTTTCCAGTTGAATTTGGGACTGCATGTCCTATTGGAGGCCGTCTATGGGCACAGATTTAGGAGGGTCCTTATCCCAAAGGTCCTAGACACACTCTAGAATTTCTCTACTAAAAATGACCCATAGAATCACAAATTCTATGGTGGACAGGATCAAATACACGTGGCGGAAGTCATTCCTTGCACAGTCTTGTCCCACTGTGGCCCTTAAGAAGAAAGGGCTTAGCAAGTGTGATTTGGACAAGGGCCTGCTCCTTAGCTCAGTACTTTAAGTAGCTGCTTCAACAAATCAGTCAGGCTCAGGTTGCTCTGCTTCCAGCCCCACAACTCTAGCCAGCCAAACCTGCCATGAAGGCATTCCAAGCAAAAAAAAAATATCCTTCTGCCATTTATTACTTAGAAAAATCTGGGAGGCCTGAACTTCAGGAATAATTTTCTCAAGGGACAAGTGATTTGGACATGGTGAATTGGTGCGGTAGCCAACGTAATTTGGACCAGAAATTCAGTTTTTCCCTGGAGATGGGAACAGACTTGGGAAGGCCCAGCTTCCGAAGTGGCCTAGCTTTAGCTGGACTTTCAAGTAAATGCTTTCACTAGACTGGTGCATTGCAGACTGTAGCAGTAAAGAGAAGAGAAAGAAACATTCAAATTTGGTATGACCATGATGTGAGATCCTTCAGAGCCTAGGGTCTCAGAGCACTGAGCCTCAACAGACTGTGTTTCGAATCCTTGTTCCTTGAGCCTTACCACACTTGCTGTGAAGGCAACCTGTGCCAGCAGGGGAAATTAAAAAAATAATCCATCTCAACTTGTGTGTTACATGGAACTGGATGGAAGAATTTCCTGAGAAACTATTACTGAGGAGACTGTCATACCGGGGATGAATTAATTACTGCCTTTTCCAGTTGAGTTTGGGATCAGAAGTCCTGGTGGGGGCTCTCTAGAGGAACAGGTTTAGGAGGGAACATCTTCCCAAAGTGCCTAGACCTCGTCTGGAATATCTCCACTTAATATTTACACTTATAATCCCAAGTCCTATGGTGGAAAGAACCAGACACAGGTAGAGGAGTCAGGCCTTGCACAGATGTTTCCCATTGAAGCCATTAAAAAGAAAGTGCTGAGCAAGTGTGTTTTGAATGAGGCCATTCCCCTTAGCTCAGTTCTTTAAGGGGCTGCTTCAACAAAGCATTCAAGCCCAGGCAGCAATAGAAATTAAAAAAAAATTCCATCTCAACTTTTTCTCTACATGGAACTCAATGGAAAGATTTTCGATGAAACAATTTCTGAGCAGACTAGCTTGCTGGTGATGTGTTAATTATTGCATATTCCAGTTGAATTTGGGACCAGAAATTTTATGGGGGGCTGTCTGTGTGAAGAAGATAAGGAGGGTCCATGTTTCCATAGGGCCTAGACCCCCTCTGAAATTTCTGCACTCACAATTCACACTTAGGAAATCAAACCCTAAAGTGGAAATAATCAGATAAACCTAAAGTCAGGCCATGCACAGCAGTGTCCCTTTGTGGCTCTTAAGAAGAAAAGCCAGAGCAAGTGTGTTTTGGTTGGAGGTTTACCCTCTTAGCTCAGTTCTTTAAGTGGCTGCTTCAACAAAGCAGTCAGGCTCAGTTTACTGTTCTATAATCCCCAAAACTCAAGCCTGCTAAAGATGCCCTGAAGTCATTGAGAGAAAAAAAAAATTAAAATCCCTATTCCATTTTCCCTGGCAAGACCTGGGAAGCCAGAAATTCAGGGAGTATTTCTCTCAGGGGCCAGGCAAGGGGGACATGGTGAATTGGTGCAATAGCCAAAGGAATTTTGACCAGAAACTCAGTATTTCCCTGGAGCCTGGAGCCGACTTCAGAAGGCCCAACTTCCAAAAAACCTAGCATTTAGCTGGAATTTTACAACTTAAAACTCATACTAACAACACTAAAGAGTTTGCAGCATGAGATCTAAGTGGAGAAAGCATTCTTGTTCTCCCATTATAGAGTTGAAACCATCAGTTTCACATAGAACAGTGAATGCTTTCACTAGACTAGGTGAATTGGGGACCCTAGCAGTAAAGAGGAGAGAAAGGGACTTTCGAATTCTGGTGTGCCCATGACCTGAGTCCTTTAAGAGCCTATTGAGTCCTATCACTGAGTCTCAGGAGGCTGTGCTTGGAATCTCTGTTCCTTGAGCCTTACCAAACCTGCTCTGAATACCAGCGCATTCAGCTGGAGAAATTTAAAAAAATCCAGTTCAACTTGTTCTCTCCGTAGAACTGATGGAAGAATTTTCCATTAAATGATTTCTGAGGAGACTCGCTTGTGGGTGATGTATTAATTAGTACATCTTCCAGTTAAATTTATGGCATGAAGTAATGTGGGGTGCTGTCTGGGGGAAAAATTTAGGAGGGTTTTTGTTCCCTAAGGGCCTAGACCCTCTCTAGAATTTCTCCAATCACAATTCATACTTAGGAACTCAAACCCTACAGTGGAAAGAATCAGATACACCTGAAGTCAGGCTTTGCACTGCTGTGTCCCATTGTGGCCCTTAAGAAGAATAGCATGAGCAAGGGTGTTTTGAATGGGGGCCTGATAGTTAGCTTGGTTCTTTAAGTGGCTGATTCAACAAAGCATTCAGTCTCAGTTTCCGGTGATTGGATCCCCACAACTCAAGCCAGTCAAACATGCCCTCAAGGCATTCAGAGAAAAAAAAGTCCTTATTCCATTTTTCCCTTGAAGGCCTGGGGTGCCAGAACTTCAGGGAGAATTTTTATCAGGGGCCAGGCTAGGTGGACATGGTGAATTGGTGCAGAGGCAAAGGAATTTGGACAAGAAATTCAGTTTACCACTGGAGCCCGGAGCCAATTTCAGAATGCCCACCTTCTGAAAAAAAGCTAGCCTTTAGCTGGAATTTCTCCACTTAGAACTCATGCTTCAAACGCTAAAGAGTTCAGAGTGTGAGTTCTAAGTGGAGAAAGAACTCTTGCTCTCCTATCATAGAGTTGAAACCATCAGTTTCACATAGAACAGTGAATGCTTTCACTTGACTGGTGAATTGGGGATCCTAGCAGTAAAGAGGAGAGAAAGAGTCTTTCCAATTCTGGTGTGTCCATGACCTGAGTTCTTTTAGAGCATATTGAGTCAGAGGACTGAGTCTCAGGAAGCTGTGTTTGGAATCTCTGTTCCTTGAGCCTTACCACACCTGCTCTGAATTCAATCACAGCCAGCAGGAGAAATTAAAAGTAAAAAAAAAAAAAAACAGCCCAACTTGTTCACTTCGTGGAACTTGATGGAAGAATTTTCCATGAAATGATTTCTGAGGAGAATCGCATGCTGCTGATGTATTAATTAGAGCGTTTTCCAGTTAAATTTGGCAACAGAATTAGTGTAGGGTGCTGTCTGGGGGAAGAGGTTTAGGAGGTCTGAGTTCCCCGAGGACCTAGACCCTCTCCGGAATTTCTCCGCTCAAAATTCACACTTAGGAACTCAAGCCCTACAGTGGAAAAAATCAGGTACACCTGAATTCAGGCCTTGTACAGTTGTTTCCCACTATTAGCCTTAAGAAGAAAATCCAGAGCACGTGTGTTTTGGAAGAGGTCCTGCCCTTAGCTCAGTTCTTTAAGTGACTGCTTCAACAAAGATGTCAGGCTCAGGTTGCTGTGGTTCAAGCCCCCCAACTCAACTCACCCAAGCCTGCCCTGAAGGTATACAGCACAAAAAGAAATCCTTATTCCTTTTTTTCCTGGAAAGGACTGGGAGGTCAGAACTTCAGGGAGAATTTTTCTCAGGGTGAGTGGGACATGTTGAATTGGTGCGGTAACCAAATTAATTTGGACCAGAAATTCAGTTTTTCCCTGGAGACTGCAGCCGACTTTGGAAGGCTCAACTTCTGAAAAGGCCTAGGATTTAGCTGGAATTTCTCCACTCAGAACTCTTTAGAGTGCGGAGCATGAGTTCTGAGTGGAGAAACTATACTTGTTGTCATATCACAAATCAAAACTGTCAGTTATACATAGAACAGTGAATGATTTCAATAAACTGGCAAACTGGGGACCACAGCAGTAAGAGGTTAGAAAGAGTCTTTCGAATTCTGTTGTAAAGTGACATCAGTTCTTTCAGAGCTTATTGAGACAGAGCTCTGAGTCTCAGGAGGCTGTGTTTGAAATCGCTGTCCTTGAGCCTTACCACACCTGCTCTGAATTCAAGCCCAGCCAGCAGGAGAAGTTAAAAAAAAAAAAAAAA